>NW_026099572.1:87933297-88141662 GCF_025091365.1 Daktulosphaira vitifoliae
GGCGAAAATGGCTACCGAATGCTATTTTCGTGTGAAAATTCTCGATTTTATTATTTATATTATATTTAACTTTATAATGCTATAACTTATTGAAAAGTTTATGGATCCACACAATTTTTTTATGAGAAATAATATTTTTTAATAAACCCTTTTTCATTCGACATACTTTATCTTAATCGAGATATTAATAAGGAACCAGCAGATCAAGTAGCTTTTGGAATAAAACACCAATTTTTTTTAAATTAAACACTATCTAAAGATTGGCATCGAAGTGTTTATTTTTGATAGTGATTTTAATCACTGTCAGATATCATTATACTTGATCCAACTATGCCACGTCACCACTGTGCCGCGACCCCCCTGTGCTGGGTTTTTTTTTTATTTAAATTCCTTGAAAATCATATCAAAAGGAACCTTATTATCTCTAGTATATTGTATTAAAATTAAATTTTTTTTTTGAAAATACATTTTTTACAGTATTGTAATTTAAATATATTTGAGAAATTTCTAAAATTGTGGTTTTTTTTTCAATTTTTCACAACGATAGGTTCTATTATACTAAACTTGGGTTTATTTTTTCACTACTGAATAACATTTTAAAATAAACAAGTTAAATTATTATTTTGGGTTGTTAATTACACAAAAAACTAAGTATTAAAAAACAATTGGAAAATATTTTGTACGAATTTTTTTTGATAATCACACAGGATATTTTAAAATATTTATTTTGATATAGATGAAAAGATGTCAGAAGTTCCGAAACATTTTTAAAATTGAATAAAAAACGTTGATATGTATGAGTGGCCTATTATTATTTAATTATATTTCAAAAACTTCCAATAATTTCTAATTTGAATTTTTAAAAAAACAATTATAAATTGGCTATATTACTTCAATATTGCTGATATAAGATTGAAGTTGCTTACTAATATTTTTATTCTAAAAATATTTAAAGAGATAATACACATATGTTTTTCTACATATAAGCAAGTTATAATTTTACAGTTTTTCTACATTTTTTATTAAGTTCATATAATTGTGAAGTTTGAATTTGTTTTAAATGTTTACTCATAAATTAC
Organism: Daktulosphaira vitifoliae; assembly: GCF_025091365.1. Classification (NCBI taxonomy): domain Eukaryota; kingdom Metazoa; phylum Arthropoda; class Insecta; order Hemiptera; family Phylloxeridae; genus Daktulosphaira; species Daktulosphaira vitifoliae. The sequence continues at coordinate 87,934,377 of NW_026099572.1, forward strand.
TTTGTCTATTGTTACAGAATAATTTACGTTTTAACTTTGATAGGAAACTAAGAAAGTATTAATTGTATTAAGATGTGGATTTTTTTTTGTTTGTCTTCAATTATTCCCAGTTCCAACTGAACCGAACTTTTTTAACGATATGTCAAAAAAACATGAAGTATATTAACGGTCCATTGGATAAAAAAAATTTTAAGAATAAAGTATTCAAAATTTTTTTCCTATCATATAATTTTACTTAAAATATAATGATTCTCATTAAATAAAATTAAAATTTAGATTTTTAACTCTCAAGGGACAAAAAAATATTTAAATTTATAATATTGAATTCTTTTAATCGGTCAATTTTCCTTTACGAAAATTCAATATTTTCAATAGTTTCCATGAAAATTAGATTTTAATTTTAATAAATCATCTTGCATAATATTTTTATTCAAATTTTAGTTCTTCTCTTTTTTATAATTCGTTAAATTTTATTATCCTAAGGATTTAAAAAATAGCATTCTATTTGCCTCGCCCCATACTGGCTCCCTCAGCTGTATTGAGATTACGTCAGGTCGACATCCGGTGTTAATATGTTGTCAAATCACTAAGGTAGAGTCCACCCTAAAAGTTAGGATAAAGACTAAGAAAATAATAACAACTATTAAATCGAAAATTTTTGTAATCAAAATTGATCCCTCCCCCGGAAAATGAAATTTTTGATCCTGCTAGCTAAACCCATCACTCCGTATTTTATTATGAAGCACAATTGTACCTGTAACAAATTTCCGAACATATATTTGCTTAAATTATTTTATTGTTGGGTACAATTTTTATTTGAAATTAATTATATAATAAAATCAGTTACAATATTATTTGACCTAAATATTCATTAAAAAAAAAAGACAATAAACAATCGTATAATTTTATACGAGTTTTAACAATATTTAACGGTCATTCATATATGAAATTCCATGAGCCGTTTGATAATTGTCCTACAGGTGGCACTGTACGCTACCGGCCAGTTAATAACCGACAACCGCATGTGAGATCGCAACCATATCTACTCCGTTTACCATGGTTCCGATCTCTGAACATTACAGAACTATAGAAAAAACAACATTGTACTGTACCTTCTGTGTCTAGTGTGTGTATCATGTAATATAGTGAAACACTTGCGAGTGGTAGTGTAGAAGAATTCCGTCCGGTTTGTGTTCAGTTTTAATTGAATTTTTGTGTATTTAATTTAATTATTTTATTAATATTTTTCTTATTGTGTACATATTTTTTATTGTAATTGTTCAAAAAAATTAACCTAGTGAATCATGTTTCGGTATGAGTGTCATTGGATTTTGGACGATCTTTTACGTACAATTATATTCGCGGTGGCAACGTTTATACACAAAGGACATCAAAGGAACGTTTGAGTAGAGGTGAGTGTGAAGTAGAGTTCAAAGGCTTAGCTATTTCGCTTTGATGTGGTTGGAGAGGTGGTCGTGCGCGTTTCTCCGTTTAACTCTGCACCCTACCATCAGCCACTGTTTTCACCCTATCAACTACCAATCGGCCCCTTCAGTGTTTATAACATTAGAGTCCTTTGAAGTCTCCCTAAGTTCTTTTATATATATTTATATACTAGAATATGCACATATATTTGTATATAAATATAATAATATGAATGTATGTTTATAATTTGATTCTGTTTATTCAATGCATTTTCAGTGTTTGTGTAGGTATTCAATTGGTGTGATAATTAATTTAATTTAAAAGGGTTCCTAAAATAAATACTGCTATACACCAACAATGGTATGTTCGAAAATATTTTTTTACTATGATTTCATCTCTTTTACCCTTTCACAATTAATGTTTGAGTAAATCCTATATAAGTAAATTGCAACATTTTAATACTTTATAATCCTTTTATTATTAATAGTTTGTTAGTATAAATTGATAAAAGTTATTCATAGGTATGTCATTCAAATTTTTCAATCTGAGTAAGGAAATATAAACTAAAGAAAAGCACTTCTCTATTAATATTTTAATGTATATGCTTAGTAATCTATCTGTTTTTATTTTTAATATTTGATTAAATTAAATAATTGAAACTTATTTGATAAATTTTCCTTTAATCTTGACGTTTAAAATTAATTATCTTACCATTCATGATATATTAAGGATTTGCAGTATATTCATCCTATTAATGTTGTAAACATAGAAATTTATTTGAAAAAGTTTAATTGTATAAACTTTATTTTATTAGACATTTATCTCAGTACAAAGAAGTATAGTTAATTGTGACACTTGTTTCATATGTTACATAGAATAGAAAATAGTTTTATGCTTGTAGTCATTTTCAATTTTAATTTTAAAATAAATAAATAACATCTTAAAAATTGAACACATTTGAAAGCCACAATTTTCTTTTTTTAATGTATAGCAAAAAAAAAAAAATAGCGATATAATTAAAATTGATCACCTCTTGCTAATATTATTTTAAATTAAAACTATATTATAAATAATAATTTAAAACTAAAAAATAATTATCTCAAACAGCCACAAAAAAATTACTAAAATCGCAGATACATATTTTGGGAAAAATGTTACTATTATCAACGCTAAATACATACTGATAGCAAGTTTGCCATTATTTTAATATCATATAAATTTTGTGATATTGAAATAATGGTTAATTTGCATAGAAAAAAATATTTGGGCTAAAAATTTTAAATTCTCTATGAAATTTGTTCAGTGATTTTTTTTTAAATATAATTAAAAACTCATCATTAAGCACAGAGATGTATTTAATAACATTAAACCTTAGGTAAAAAGATAAAATTCCCTCCTTTACCCATATTCTATAAATTTTTAGTATTTCATTATTAAACCTATGTTCAATTATTCTAATGATAGGGATATTTATCTTTTTTCATAAATACTATATAATTTTAGTAAGTTATATTCTAGCGATTGAAGTTATTTTCAAGATAATCTTAAAATAATAACTATATAATTTAAAGAGTTTATATTTAGTTATTAATCAAGCTTTTAAACCTTTCAATAATTAAAAGAAATTTTAAAAGTGTGATTTATATATTTTTTGTAACCCCTTCATTTTTTTTTAATTTCAGTAGAACTCTGTATAATATCTTGATATTAATTATTTATATTGTTTGATATTGTATGCGTATTCCTTTCAAAATGATTGTGAGCTTTGTAAAAGTATTCCTAAACTGTTTATTTATATAACCCTAGGTTTACCTATTGATATATTCTAAAATAGAAGTACATAAGATGTTTTTCTGTTTAAATATAATAAAATAAAAATAAGTTGAATTGTTACATATAATTATATATATATATATATATATAATTATTATATTATATTTTATTGAATTTACTCTAATAATGAAATAATTACTAAAAATTAATGGAGATAATATATTAACATTAATTATTATTTGCAAATTCATAGAAATTTATGAAATTGTACTCTAGCATTATACCTATTTAGGGTCCGGTAGCCAGATTTTTTAATAGACCCAAGAAAAGTTTTTTCTTAAAAACTATTTTTGTGTAAATCAATGTTATTTATTACAACACAAATAAAAACTGGTAGATGATAAAAAAAATTAATAATAATATAACTAATTTTTTTAAAGCTATTTTACTATTTTACCTAATTAGGCAAAATAAAAGACTAGTTTATTTTTCTGTGTAGGACCCTATTTTTCGTGGTATTGAGTGACCTGACCCCCTTACCTCCTTCTTAATACAAGCCTGCTTTATCATAATCGTAATAAAACCTTAATGCATCTATTTTGTGAAACCCTGACTTCAATTATTACATGATCTGTACAAAAGAACACACGGTAGAAGCCTACAAACTTCTGTAGATGCCATACAAGTCTGATAGGCAAGTGTGTGTGAAACGTGATTGGTCACATGATTTGATTTCAGAGGAAAAACTTCTCTCCAAATTTATTAAACCTCATTCTCTCTTTGATGTGATGTTAGTGGCTACTTCACATCAAAACAAGCTTCTTTTCAACATTTTCTCTGTCATACATTTTCATTATTATTAATAATATATAATATTATGGTAGTAGACAAATAAAGGTTTGAAAAAAAAAAATAATAACTTTCTTGCCTAAAGGACTTTAGTCAAGTTATTTATTAAAAAAGTTTAAGTGGTCGCTTTTGGTGATCTTTTCAATATATATATTTTATATCGTCACCTCTATTTAAGTGATAATGTCTAGATGTTTCTTTATTTCCCTCCCTTTTATTCTAGATTACTTGATGTTGGTTGGTACTCGATTAAAAAGTCGTTGGCTTCTGTCACATCAAAGCCAAATGATAAACTTCTGAGAACAATCTACTCTTTGCTGTCAACTAATGGATATAAGGCAAAATAATTACGTAAAATACTTCGTTTTATGTTTATCTTTAGAAATCGTGTCAATTATCTCCATACTTTAATTTATACTTAAAAAATGAATAAATTTTTTATATTTACTCAATAATACTCTATACTTTATAATATAAAGTTACCGATATTATATTAAGTTTATTTAATATCGGTAACTAATATTCACCGAAAATTCTAAGGAAATCTTCATATAAATCAATAAATTTATTTCGCATAAAATTCAAAGACATGATATATTATTTTATTTCGTTTATGCTAAATAAAAAATTAGTAATTTAACAAAAATATATTGCATGAAATCCAGTTCAACATATTTTATTTAAATTTAACTAATTGCATTAGAATTTTTTTTTATTACTGGTTGACGAAAGTAGTAATGCACTAATATATGTAATTTTTTTTACTCGGAAATCGTATACTTTTTTTGCCTAATTAATTTTTTACTTCTGTTAATCATACACCGATTAAGATTATTATTATATCAAGGCAGTATACTTGTTACTAATATTTAAAACAATTGGTTATACTGTTTTATCCGTTAAAAATAAATAAAATTTGAGACACACTGAGGTTGTTTGTTCGAACATGTGGCATCTCTAGTCTCTACTGGTGGCCGTTTGCACACGGTGATTTAACTCTCCATCTCTTTTCTCGTATACACGCGGCCGTATTCTTTCTTGTCCCACCACTGCTACTCTCCCTTACCTCACCACTCGCCCGTTGGCCATTGTGTAGCGATTGCTTTGATCTGTGACCGACACGTATAACCCCGCGGGCCTCCATCGCCGTATCCGCCACTGCAGTCATTGCCGCCACCGCCCGTCCATCGGCAATTCTTTCTCTCTTTAATAAGTCCCAATACACAAACGCAGTCGTCATTATCTCGTAATTATAGAGAACCCGTGGTATGGTATGGGTCCGTTCATATACGTGTATGTATATTTATGTTATACGCGTGTATAGCTGCCCTTACTCCTATCCCCCTGCACCTATGTAATTCTAGCTGCGTTCGACCACACGTTTACGTGTAATTACCCCTTTTAAAGTTGTTTTTAAATAGCATAACGTCCGCACAAGTCTTAACACTTAATAAAATCAGATTGTTTGAGTCAGATATTGTGTTTTTATTTGCCTGAAACTTTATCTGACTTTCCGTCGATATAAAATAGAGTTCAGTCGTTAAATAATATCATTTCCTGTAATTGGAGATAGTGCGTTTACGGATGTAGAAGTATTGATACTAAATACTTTTATGAACAATTAGAACGAAACCTTCTTTGAATGCTTAATTGTCACATATTTAAGTTAAGGAAAAGAAACCAAAAAAAAACTTAGTAAACTCCCTGTATCGTAAAACAATAAAAAAATACATTCCAGATAGAGCAAGTTTAAATTTAAGCCGAGCCTTATGGTCAAATTACCGACCGTGACTGGTTTGTTTTTTATTTTTCGATTCTCGTTTTCTTTTTACCTTCAGACAAATCGTATAACTTAATACACAGCCAATAAATGTAAAGGTATAAAACATCATGTGTATGATAAAGTGTTATGTGAAAAGTAAGGCGCTGATCGCATTTGATCTTATTTGATAAACATTAAATTTTCATATTAATTTATTATTTATTTGTATCAAGTGAATAGTGATGACAGAAGTTGATTTTTCTTACCATACTATCGTAGGGAATGTAACATCTTAATATAAAATTGTACTTGTATCGAAATATTTTTTAAACGTCAACAAACTATTTGTACAAATTTATGTAAAAACAAATTAATATTAATTTATTTATTAAGAATTTTATTATGTCGAGTATTTTTTTTTTTTTTTTTTTNTTTTTTTTTTTTTTTTTTTTTGTCAAGTTGGACCCTTAATGGAAACTTAATTTTGACTGTAAAACTTAAAAAGAGTAAAATGAGTTTTATTTTAAACAGATAAAAAGTGCAGTTGCGTAATGCATTTACGAACATTTAATGTAATACATTTACAACTAATCCAATATTCAATTGTGTACAATTTGAACAAAATGTTTGGGAATGTCACTTAATTTCTTCCCTCCTTAAAAATATTTTTATGTAAATCAACATGGTAATTTTTATAATTTTTTGGAGAGCTAATTTCCTTCTTAACCCCCAGATTGCACCTATGATGTGTATCATTTAAAATTTATGTTTCCAAAAATAACTTAACTATTAAATTGATGAAAATATCAATTGTTACTAAACAAAATACGTTATGAAGTAAAAACTTAAATGTGGTTTGACTGATTTTTTTGTAACGCCATTCAATTGTTTAGTTAAAAAGATATATATTACCGAATTATATTTTCGAACACTTTCTTTTACCGATTAAAACAAACGCACGGAAGGAACTTGCTTTTGAGTTAAAATTTAGGTATTGTGGTATGGCCATGCCCCAGTTGGTAAAAAGGAAGGCATAGTTGTCGGCCAGACACACAGATATTCACTGTCGTTTGTTGTTAACTCAACGGCGGCAACGATGGTTTGGTATAGAAATGTTGTTTGTGAAGAAGGTTGGGTGGGACCGTATCTAACGCACATAATACCTGGTGTGCATTCTTGTCAGATTATTATTGCGAGAGAAGAGAAAAATGAAAAAAAAAATACTACACGTACAGATACATTTGTGTGTATATATATATATATTGTAATGAAAGAGAAATAGCCATCACCGACAAAACTGGTCTGCCGGTGATGTCCATGGCGAAAAAAATGTTAAACGCCGATTATCATCTTTGTATTTGTCGGCGGCATCCCTGTACTGCCGCCACCGCTACATTTTGTCCATTCTTTATCGGAAATTATATCCAACCATCGTTTTTTTTTTCATGTCATCTGGAATGTCGCTAGTCGTATCGTTTAATGGCCAACGACAACCGAGAAATATTATGAAAATACTGTAACTTTAAGAAAATTTTGCCGCCTTCGAAGAAACCTATTTTTTAGATTTGAATAATGTTATGTGTGTTAGGTGGTTTTCTGTTGAAGAGATCAAATAATTCTAATAAATATTTAAAACTGCACGAATATATTTACTATTTTTTTTTAAACAACAGTGAATTAAGATGACAGTATTTTTGTTTTGTGATCGTAATAAATAACACTGCGTACATATCAACGAACATAGTACTTATAATACAAATAATAATGAAATATGAAAGAATGTGAGATCATAAATTAGTTAAATTAATTGATAATATACTCTAGGCTGTTAGTGCAATGAATTGGAATATTATTCACACGTTAAAACCTCGAAATAAATATTCTATCTTAAAAAATTGTTGCAAATTTTAAGTACACCACTAAAGTTGTAATAAGTTCGGAGCATTTATTCTATTTTTTATTGGTTTTTGTTCCAGTTTTACTGTGATAGTTTTATATATTTTATAACAGAAAACACCTTATAAGAAAAAATGTTTTTTTTATTATTCTTCTCGATACTATTTTATAACAGAAAATTCTACTACAAAATAATATTAATATGAAATTGTTATACTACGGGGCTTATTGTCTGTTATAATCTACTAATTGGGTGACACTAAAAAAATTTAAATTATTTCATGAATTTTTTCTTTTATTTCTTTTTAGTTGTAATTACTTTGTTAATCTATTCCCATACGTTATAAGGATGTTAATTTAATCTATTTTTAAATTGAAACGTACATTCATAATTCACTTGTATAATAAAAAATTATATACTTAAGACAATGACTGGTCGATAACAACTTTTTAATCATTATTTCAGTTCAGAATATTTCTATACTTGAATAAAAATAGTAGTGCTGCAGAATGAACTGTAATGACAAAAATTACATCACCCGCACTTCGCATCCGGTCCTCAATTAAACGTTAATAATTTTCGAATTACTGGTTCAATAGTTGTTGTCGGTCCTATATTTTGTTAGTTAGATATTTTTGTATTCTATAAAAGCTAGTTTAATATGTACGTAACCATTTAAGAAAATTAATTTGACACAATTATAATGTATATAAGTTATCATTAAAAATAGTAAGTTGGTACCTTTGTAAAGGATAAGGTATAGACCTAAAAATATTTCAGTACTGTTATTATTTCAGGAGATATTTAGGGATCAACAATAAAGCAATCAGCTTGTAAATGTATATAAAAGTAATTCACAATTATTTAAAATAAAATTTAGAGATGACTTATAAAAGAAAATTAAACCTTTTCAATAAAAATATTTATCTTTTCAGAGGTATCACAACATTTTTTGAAAATTATAGAATACTATTATCTTTATTTTGTTTATAGTGTATAGTTATTTTAATTTATTATTCGTTTACTTCAATAATACGTTTAAATAATTAGTCATTTTTAACTAACTTTTATGTAAAAATGTTATACTCTATTAATGAATTGCTTTTATTAATGGAAAAGTGTTGTTTTTGTCTAATTAATTAGATAAATTATCGTTAAAATTTTTTTTTTAATTGATCTCATCATAAGTTTAAATATTTTATTTGTATGCTACTTCAGCGTATAGTTTTTTTTTTAAATCTTGAAAAAATAAAAATTGATTTAGGCTGGAGACTGAAAATAACGTTTCAAAGTGTTGTGAGCAAAGAATAACTTATGCACCAATTTAGTAAAAATTAATGATATTACTTACAAGAAAAATTCTTAAAAAAATTAACGTAATACTCACTTATTTTCATGAATTACAAGTCATTAGGTACTTAAAGTACGACTATTATTTCTAAAATAAACTGCACATTTTTCTTTTCTTTAAAATGTGTTCATGTTAAAAAAGGATGGTGAAAAATGAAATGAATCTTCAAACACAGAAATAAAGTCCTTTGACATCTGAACTCTCTTTGATTCAACTGTCGCGTTTACTTTTTTCTTTTTACAGTTTACACCTTCCGGGTTGATATTTCGTTTTCATTAAACTCTAACGCATTTTCGTGTTTTTATTAATCTTTAACACGGAGTCGCATGCTGTGTTGAATACTTCTTTTTCCTAGCACAACGCGGTACTTTCAAAGGATCGCCAGTCTTTTTTGATCCTTTTGTGTAATATTTAATCTAGGACACGACGAGGCTTTATATTATTTAATATCGTTGTATTCCGATTCGTAAAACAACTCTTTAAGCTTTGTGCATGAAAGTCGGAGGAGCATCATCAATTTCAGTGTCGCGACAACAAGGTCTGCCGCCAATGCTTGGGAGGAGTGAAGGGAAGGGCGGAGAACTTTTAAAGCGCGAAAGAAAAAGAGAACCTTTTGTCGTCGCAGTCCTTACCAATGACTTTCGGCATTCTGTCTCGTCCGCTCCTAGTGTTGCAAAGGATATTTCCTACGTTTGTTAGTTGTACAAACGCTAATGTGTAGTGTATACTATTCAAATGTTGTACACACATATTATGACCATGTTTGATGAACACAAAATGTGTTGGAAAAGTTTTCGCGCGGTTATTGCCGGTAAGAGATGATCTTACTTCGTTTTAGACAGTTATTTTATTTTTCACCATATTTTTTAGTATAGCGTTTTATAAAAATTTTTTCAATTTTTTTTACTATAAATTTAGCATGCTATTGTTATTAAAACATTAAGATTATTTTAGTGTGAGTATTAGCAACTATAGGCGTACACTTGGACTAAAATTTGGGAGTGTTAAAATTACTGACCAAAAGATCTAATAAGAATGTTCTGTAAAAAAAACTACGTTGATTGGGAAAATAATGAAAATAATCATTCAATTGTAATTAGTTAATAGTTGGTAAAATAATAGTTCATCTATTAAACGTTTAAAATAATTATATTACTTTAAATAGTAATTTTTGTTTAAACGTTTTGTAATTAAAACATGACCTTTACGACTTATTTACACATTAATACCTTATAAATTGTGATAATAATTATTAGGGATAGTTTTATTTTTTGTTTTTACTTCACATTAAACATTTTCTTTTCTGTATTTTATTAATACTGTAAGTGTATGATATTTTATAGCATGAATAATGATTTAACTCAATCTTCTGTAGTACAATTATCATTTTGTTAAAATTTCATGTTAAAAATAATTATTACCATCTTAAAATACATTTAAAATCATATTTTTTATTATTATTTATCACTAATAAGACAAAAAGAAATGTATTCTTTATTTTTTTCAAAGTTTTAAAAAGCCATTTTTTTTAGACTTTTTATACTAAATTTTGATAGTTTGATATCAATTTTTTAGCTAAATACTCAATTATTTACAAACATTTTGGTACATAGAGTGGATAAGGAATGCGGGTGGAGTATGCGTTATAAATATAAACCAGTACGAATTGTACCCACCCGCGTTCCACATCCATTCTATGTACAAAAATGTTTGTATCTCATTGAGTACTAAAAGAATTGAAATCGGCCCATCAAAATTTATTGTAAGAAAAAAACCAAAAAAAAAATTTATAATATTAAAAAAAGATAAAAAATATGTTTTTTGTCTTATTAGTGATAAATAATAATAATAAACATGATTTTAAACGTAGTTTAACAATGCCAAAATTTAAACAATATCATTGAATAAAATTATAATTCTATTAAAAGTTATAAGTATTATCAGTTAGGTCTAAAATATCTTACATCCAATTTTAATTATTAAGAAAGTAAAATTATATATATAGTGATCGGTTTATAATTCTTAATATATTAGCTAACAATGACTTATTAGGATCTTTCCTTATAACGTATAGATATGTCAAATTTATTTTTTTGAATAGTTATATACATATTTAATTAACTTATAAAACAAAAAATTATTTAATAATAAAAATGACTAGTCAATAACAACTTTTTTTTCCAGTACTTTGGATGTTATTCTTATTATACCAAGAAGAGTAAGGCCGGGAAATGACTAGCGATAAAAAATGTAGCTTTCAACTCCTTACCTTAATTTTTTACTTTAAATTCTTAATAACTTCTGAAATACTGATCTAAAATGTGTAAAAGATTCGTTATTTTCTATATTAGATTATTTCCTATATCGGTTTATAATAAACCGATGATTCTGTATAGTATTATAATTTTCGACTTATAGGTGTATAAGAAATATTACTGAGTAAATTTTACTTTCTTAATCATTTTCTTTTATATATTCGGTAGTTTTTTATGTCTTGCTGACATAAGGTATAAAGACTAATAACTTTTAATGCATTAAACTTTAAAATAAATTAGTAGAGAATGTGTGTATTTCTTAAGCTAATTTTTTTCACGTTATTTTTATTGTAATGTGTTCATTTTTAACCTAAACTAATTTTAATTTTAAACACCAATTCATTTTTCCCTGGGGAGTAGAGGATAAATCACCCCGATTGAAAAGAGTGGTTTTGTTTATGTCATTGGCATCCCATCTTGGGGTTCTATTAACTCTAATGTTAGTAAAAAAAAACATCTAAGTTTACTAGTAAAAATACAATTATCTTATTTTTTCCTTTTCTAATCGGGTCTGGTTGTCGTTTCTGTAGGATAAGAGATATACTACATTTTCAAGCGTTTTCACGTTGGAGACAGCAGTATAGTTTGTCTGTTTTCTTGTGGTGTACCTACAAAGAGACTGTGGAGCTTTGTTTGTGTTTTATATAAACCGACATTGCCATTATACCTTCTATCAGGATAATCGAACCGAACAAGTAGTTTTAGTAAAATCTATAATGCATTAAAAGAATTTATTTTCTCTTGAATTTCTTAGGGGATATAGCCGCAAGTATTCTCCTTATTATTTTCTTTCAAATACTACATTTAATATATTTTTTAATTATAGTGCTTATTGCACACTATATTTTTACTTCGGTATGCGTATTGTGTTGTCAATCTTGAAGATGAATGAAATCTAAGTAACTCCTCGTAAAACTCATTTTATTTTAAAATGATCACGGGGATTATGACTTGTTACCAGATCTATTGATCAATAAAATTCATGTGTTATTAGTAACAGTTTTAAGTTTCAACTTTAAATATAACAAAATATTGTTTAACTAAACTGGATTGTAAAACTAGAATAAAAGTAGTAAACAGTTAAAAATTTAATTAAGTTATATGGTTTAAAATTAGAATATTTATAATTATCACTGGTTTTTTGTAATACAATTGATTATTTAATAAATAACTAACATGTAGAAGTAATTCAAATAATAGTTTAATCTAAAATCAATTTAACATTTCAAATTGCTAACATTTTTCTAATGCGCTTAAACTAGTCGAATTTATTACTTTAAAATTGCATTTTTAATTTATTTTAATATTTTGATTATTTTTTTTAATAAAGAATTTTAATGTATATTTATTTTATTGTAGATCTGTTAGATTAAAATTTTTATGGGACGTTTAAAAATTATTTTACGTATGCTTATTTGAAAAGTATTGTGTTTGAAAATTTTTAAATTCTTTATTATTTTTAAGCATTTAACTTTGGAGACAATAATGTTGTGTTATAGTCGTAGTTTTAAAAGAATGAAAAGCTTCAATATATATAAATTGTGTTTACAAAAATATAAAAGAATGCCTTGTGGCCAACAGACTGTGCTTATTGGTATTAAAAATATTGTGCAGAAATAAAAATAAATACAAATATCCAATTTCGCTACAAACGTCTTAATATGAAATACACATTAAAAATATAATAATAATACAAAAAATAATTCAATTTCTATTGTGTCGGAGAAAATATAAAATTTTCAAATGCAGTACGAGATTCAATTTGTATGATTTTATTTTGTGTTTATCCTATTTTTGTTTTCAATGCAATAGGCTCTTCTGTGGCTTTACTATTTCTTTTCTGGTGCCGATTGCAACAAGAATACCGATCGTTAAGTGAAATTGAATAGAAGTGCATTTTCCCGTGCACGAACATCATTTCATACATGTTTCGAGTTTTCTTTGTTATTGCTTAGTCTATATTTTTTCACCGTCTCGTTATCAATAGAATTATAATCCAGACCGAACGAATACGTTATCTATAGTACACTGTAGTACATCAGAAATATTGCTTATTAATCGAACAATAAAATATAGATTTTATATGTCATATAATAAGATTATAAACTATAAAGTCTTGATCGTTATCAATTAAGGTAATGGTATTCCATTACTCTTAGTTACGGTGCTCTTATGTATTAAACTTTTGGAAGAAAAAAAATTTTGATTTTTTAAATTGGTAATTCACTATCAATTTTAATCATTTTATCCTAATATTTGATTAATTTTATATTCTTTTATTAAAAATTTTAAAAACTTATTTGAAACTGATAATGTAAGTGTAATTGTACAACATTCATTTATTTTTATGTTCGTTGAAATTATTTAAGTGTGAAATAGTCACCATAGCATAGGATTTTTTTATTCTTTCACTGTATTGTGCAACTTGACATTTTAATAAGATTTTTATACGTCAATATCGATGATCTAGATATTTTAAGAGTATTCTCTATTTGTATCAAATTTTTTATAGCCTAAAGGAATATTAACAGAGTAGCTAAAGAGGACAGTAAACCTCCCCAAATTTATGTGATGACTTAATTTATTACTAAAAATGGTACATTTAGAAGGATTTTGAGTAAAAAAAAAAAAAAAGGAAAATGTCATAATAAATAACATTTTACTTGAAAATAATAAAAAAATCCTTAAGCCTTCTATTTCCCGAAATAATATAAAATAATGGTACTTTGGAATTAAATACTTATTATTGTGATACGAAAAATCGCTCAGTTTACATTTATTCCATACTTAAACTTCTTTTTGCTAAATATTTCACATTTATTTTTGCGCTTTAGATCATCGATGTGTCACAAACAGGATAAAGTGGGGGTGCACTTTTTTTTTAATGCGAATTATACATTTTATAAAAATAATATCGAATATCTTGTACCATGTGATTTCAACTTATTCAATATTGTCAAAATCTGGCACTTTTATATATACTCTGTACAAATTTTCCTAGTCATCAATTATCCTTTGATGTAAATACATGTCTATTAAATGTGGTGTTTGAGAAGTTTATTCGTTCAGTTAAATTTTTTCAAGTGTAATAACAATTTTACGTTTAAGTCTCATGTTGTTAAATCAATTGACCCTTTGACTTTTGTATTATCAAAAGCCGGTCAATGTTATTCAATTAAGTTAGGCGATGATTCTAGTTGAAAATTTTATGATTTTCTCTTTGAGTATATATAGTTTTTATTTGAGGCCAAAATCGCTTAATATTTTGTTATTTTACCAGTATTGCTTATAAATGCATTTTAATTTAGTAAATATTTTGCAAGTAGAAAGATGTATTGACAGTACTTATATTCTATTTTTACCTCGTGGGGGTACACATTGCGTCCGCACAATTTATTTAAAAATTATTAAATTTATGTGCTGACATTTACTCGAAAATCAAACATATGCACACGCTCGGTTGTAATAAATTAATAAAAATATGAGAAATAATCGAGAGAGCTGCAACTATAGAAAATAAGGAAGGGCGATGGAAGAGTGGTGTAATTTTGTAATGAACACGATGTGGCGGCGTTTTAGCCAGCGTCAAAGATGCCGACCGGCTTGTCTAAAGTGTTTGTATGGAAGAAGAGGTTTACGGTGTTGGCATTATGGTGAGTTGTGGAAGTCGGATGGGCCATACGTCGGCTGTCGTGTATTAAACGATGTAGATGAGGTGTGGTGGAGGCGTAGGTAACCGGTGCAATAATTACATGTGGCCGAGTGCCCTCCGGTTACGCTTCACGGTAGAGTGAATTGTAAATCTTGTCCGACGCGTATCAACGACATATTCGGCTTCTTTTTATGCACAGTAGAGACCTTCAGCAAGTTTAAAATGTATAATTATAGGCATAATATTAATATTTTGTATTACTCGTTTTTATTCAAAAACAATAAAATTTTATTTTCCCCGTGCCATCAATTTTTCAAAAGTCAATATTTTCTATTTCTGTCTTTAGTTAACTATTAACCCTTAGTTGAACGTTTAGTGTGTTAAATTGATCGAATATGATAATAAACAATTATTGGTACTTGCATTTTTTTTAAATTTCTTTTCTTTTTAACTATTTTTGAAATATTTTTACAACAATATTTAGTTATGCAACGCGAACTACATTAAATTAATATTATCTCAGGATGCCTTGCTGCTCCATAATTAAGTCATTTTAGATCATATTTGAACTGATCAGTACAATAAATAAAATACTGATTATATATAAAAAGCGTTTATTTGATAAAAATTACAATTTCTTCGATATACATTATGCTCTATAAAATAAATTGTTTTATTTATTCTTAGGGATATAATATAAGTAAATCTTTTATTCTATATTAAAATAGCTGCTATAGCAAAAACCATCTTTGCGCTAGGTTTTGTGAAAAATTAATCAGTTCAACGTAATATTTACCAACCCGAAGAGGACAAAGAGAATTTTGTCACCGATTGTCCGGACGCCTTGGGGTTTATTATTTCATTTGCATTTTCTATATTAAAAATGTATTTTCATAATTAATAACTATACGCCTTAAATGTAAAGGAAATGTTTAATAATAATATGATATAATTTGACATATGAATCTTTCATATATCTAAGAAAAACTTAGTTAATGGAAATCCTAATCAAAAATAAACTACAAATTTTTTCTTAACAGCTTACAATTTTGATTTTAAAAAGACCCAACTTTGTTGTTGGTATATACAAGATAATTTATAATGAACAACATAATTAATCGATAAATAAAAATAATATTGAGAATTCTTTTTTGGTTCCTTTAAGGTACAAATGTTTTTCAATTTCTCAATAAAGTATTTTTATGTTTATCCTTAATACATTATAAGGGTGTCAACTTTATTTTTTCACGTGGTTACTTACATAACTAACTAGCTTATTTATTTAATAGATAATGAACTGGTTTAAAAAATCACTGGTTGATAACAACTTTTGGACCAGTTTTTCAAGAGTTATTAACATTTTTATATCTAGGTGGAAGGAAAATTGTGGCCGAGAAATGACTAGTTATAACAATATTAACATCCGCGTGTCACCTCCAGCCATAACTATAAAATGTTAATAATTTTCAAATTACTTTTCCAAAAGTTGTTATTGACCAGTCATTAAATTATTATTTGAATTGGTCATTTCAAAAACGACATAAGTCATTAAATTCAAATTTTTCAAGAACCAAAAAAAAACTCAATTACTCCAGAAATTCGAATTTTTTTTCACTTACACCTATTTACAAATTTATTTTTAAGATCTCTGATATTCATAATCCATAGTTTTAAATAGTCTAACTTTTACCAAAATGTATAAAATTCAGATAAAACATATTTGACTTACGTTGTTTTTGCAGTCAATAGAAATTTATAATATTCAATCTAAGTCAAGAAATAAAATAAAATAGATAAATACAGTAATGTTAATATTTTTACACTAACTGAAATAATTTTTATTTTAAATAAAAAAATTTAACTTTTTTTAACTTTACAAAAAGTAACAAAGTTTAAAAACAACTGATTGAAACTTAACAAAAAACAATATAAAATAAACCATTGCACATTTCATAGTACATATTATTTTACAAAAAATAAAATATTTCTTTTTTCTTAAACAACAAAAACTTAACTTTTTTGACTTGACAAAATGTTACAATACAAGAGCATTTTTGAATGAAACTTGATAAAAATTAAAATACAATTAAAAAATCTAAACTAACATTAAATTATTAAAAACAACTGATCAAAACTTAATAAAAATAAAAAATACGTTAATACATAATATTTTTAAAATTGTCATGGTACGTAATCATATTCCCCATCAAGTTCTACATTTTCAGCTTCCATATTTTGTTCATCAGCAGTTGGCCATTTATATATTTCTTCATAAAATAACCTATGCTCCTTGATTATACTTTCTTTAACTTGTCTTAAGTTTTTAATTTTTTGAGAGTTTATTGACATTTTATTACACCTTGGCTATTGGCAATGCTATATTGTTATTTGTTAATTTTAATAGTTTGAATGTGTGTTTTGATAACCCACCGATAAAATTATGTGTGAATACAATACCTTTATATTTTGTATTATATTCGAAACTCATGTATGTGGATGGGGCAAAAGATTTTGGTCTTTTGGAACTTTTTTTCCAAATGTCTCAACAGATAAACATGTCTTTTTGTAGTATGATGGCCACCATTTTTTAAAGTCGTAAACTTGATCCGTCTGAAACTTTATTACTTTGAACTTTTCACTGTATTCATTTACTATTTTAATATATTCATCTGGCACATATTTACGATCATGCTTTCTTATTTTTTTTTTATAACTCCAAAATCCCGATCGTTAGGTAAATATGTATGACCTCTTTGTGGGAAAAAGTGGTAAATCTGTCAATGTTAGCAAAAATCGTATAACGGTATTAATATTGTTTTGGCCCGGGCAACCATCACAAAAGAAGTATAATTCTTTTATATCTGAATTAATATTGTTATTTATATAATCTAGTAATATAGAGCACACATCGTTGGACCCCTTGCAAGCTTCACCCTCATGGTACATGTAAAATGTAGATTAATAAATACTAAAGAAATAAATACTACTTGAATGAGTCAAAAATATCAAAACTATTATTATTTTAGAAGAAATTTAGCCAACAATAAATAAATCACTCTGTATATTAAAATGTAAAATTTTAATTTTTTTAGGGAGTGTCATACACAAATTTTTGACATCTTGTCAAATAAATGTAATAGTAAGCGAAAATAAGGTTTTATAATTGTATCTAAAATTCTGACTATACAGTGTGTTTCGCCGTGATTTACTAATTTGACTATATAAACTATTGTTACAATTAATAAATCACGGTAGAACACCATATGTTTATTTAAATATTTTTTATGTGAGTTGTACGTAATCTACGTAAACCCTGCGTAACTTTCTAAAAAATACAGCCCTGATGTTGTATATGTATTAAATATAAAATAATGATAAAAACAAAGTACATAAATAAACAAATAACAATCTTTCTTTTATTCAGTAAAATGTATAAAAATAAATGACAACTTATATTGTTATAACTTATTAATATTGTCGTCAATACTTATGTTTGCTGCGATATTTATTTTTATTATAAATTTTTACCCGTTTTTGGTAACTAGTCAAAATTTTATTTATCCTGAATAATTATAAATGGTAGTATACAATTAATATTTGTCAGAGGACATTTGGTACAATTGTATAGGGCCAACTCAAAAGGGAGGCCCCTGACAAATATTAGTTAACTTTTGAGTGAGCTCTGTATAAATGTACCAAATGTCCTTTCATAAATTAGGCTCTGCTGACTAATTATGTATGTTGTCGTTTAAAAAATTAGGTCGATACCTTTATAAAATACAAGGGATGAACGTAAAAATTATTTTATGATTGATAAATTTAAAAGAAACCAATAAAATCACCCAATATTATTTTTATTTTCGATTAAGTGATTTATAAAAAATCGTCTGTATAGTGGCATAGAAATATTTTTCGTTTTAAAATGGAATAGGAGTATTCCACCAGTATTGAGAGGATTAGTTTCCCCAATACTTAACCTCCGTTAGAACACGTTACTAATTTTCATACCAAATAATACAATTTATACTGGTTAATGATATGTTTGAAACAAATTAACAAAAGTTGCTTAGAAATCGGCACTCTAATAATAAGTAACCTAGTACTATACTAAATAAATGAATAGGTCTTGCATTCTTATGAGTTTTTTTGTGTTAAAAATTAATTAAAGCAATTCTTTTTTTTAAATAATATTAATTAATTTAGTCATAAAATTCTGTCAATATTAAAACACATTTATGAAAATTAAAATTTATATTTATTTAAAAAATAAAAGTTTTTTCGTTTATATATTTCATTTATTTCTAAATATTTTTTGTGAAAAAAATTATCTTAATATTTTAGTAATTCTTTAAATTTTTTTAGATTACTTAAATTTTAGTAGTTTAATTATAAAGCATGTTAATCTTTCATTTAGACCACTATATGTAAAATAATTTTTATTCTTATAATTTGTTTAATGCTTGAAGTAATTTTTCACCATCATTTATTGAATTACTTGCTTCAGTAGATACTGTGATATTGGTTTAAAAAAGATCTTGTATAAAGGATGGAGGATCTCTACCTGGCCTCCTGCCACTCATATTTCATTGATAGACATATGAATTGATTTAAAAAATCATAATTTCCTCTACTATTGTATTATATATAAGACCCCACTTCTAGAGTGCATATCATATTTTTATAATTTATTGTTCTCTTATTTTCCTATTGGATATTTATTTGATATCGATTAAACGGGTGTTTTTTTAACTGCAGTATCCATAACGTATGTTCTGATTCTGCGCAATACCGCTTCATCGATCGTTAACATTAGAGTCCGGTTTGCGTTGTTTGCACCCATATTATATTTTTATTATTATTCTTTTTTAAAGATTAATCTTATTTATATATTATGGAGTTGGGTATGTATTGTGTACAATTTATTTTAAAGTATTTGTCTCTTTTATGTTTAATAATAATATATATTATTGGTTATCCATCCAAAGTTTAATAATATTGTATTTAATCATATTACAGTAATAATATAACTAAGATATATTAATTATATATATTTATTAATATTTATAATTATGTATTATAATAATATGGGGTTTAGAGAAATTTGAGTTCTTATTTTGTTTGTTTGTGATTTTATTAGCAAAAAAATCTAACAATCAATTTTTCCAAATGGCAGCCATTTTATTTTCATAATTTAGTAAATTACTTATTGGGCTTGTCATTAAAATACTTTTTTGTATAACAAATTATGTATAGAAATCATTATTTTATTTGTTTTAGTGCTTTATCGAAATGCCTGTAACAAAAGTAACAAGGAGCTTGATAAAGATAGCTCCTTATCTTTTGGTATGATGAACAATAACCTACTTATTGACACCGCCAGACCTAAAGTTTTACTGGGAGAAGAGTCTGAGCGAAACTCTAAAGATAAGCTCTGTGCGGGTCAAAAGTATCTTTATAATATAAGTGGTAAGTATTGATGAAAAAAATTATTAATTGATATAGTAATTTTTCAAATTTAATTAAATATACCTATTTATATAATATATATATATTAATTAATATTAATATAATTTATATTATATATAAATTAATATATTTAAATATACCGTATGTTTAGATAATAAATGTTTAAAATGCAGAAAAATACTATCAAGTTCAAAAAACTGTTCTTGCAACATTCAAGATTATGGTAAAAATTAAAATAATAATTATTTAATAAGTGTAATATAATAAAAAAATTTAACAGAATATATTTTAGATAATATATTCACTTTTAATCTCTAATTATGAAGATATTATTTTGTTTTCACTTATTGCAAGCTTTTTTTAGTGTAAAATTTTATCCCTTTTAGATGTTTTCTAAGAATAAACTTGATTTTTTTTTTTGATAAAAGTACTTCATATTTTTTAGATATTTCAAGGTAATGTATTATTTTTTATGATTTATAAAATCTATAGTTTGTAAAGAATTTATTATCCAAAACTCTAAGATATCAAAATTGTTTTTGTGATTTTTTATAATTTGGTTAATGAAGAATATTTTCTCTTATGTTTAAAAAAAACTGAGAGCAAATTTAATCAAACAGGATTGTTTTTTGAATTCAAAATTGCCAATTTATAGAGCTTTAATTGAAATTAGGGATTTTTTTTTTTTATCCAAAACTATTATATCCTTCTTTTGGAAAATAACAACAGATGAATAATGTTTTAATGGTATGAACTGATTTTGAGTTGAAATTAATTTTTCCGTGTAGGTTAATGGATTTCATTACAAAACATTATGAATAAAATGTTTTAATATAATTAAAAAATAGCTTAATATATCCAAATGTCTTAGCTTGTCTGAAAGCATAAATTTAAATGCTCAAAAGTAATTTTATCATAAATGTGGACATTTTTTTTATGGACCATTATTCATGAAGTTGTATATAAATAACTTAAATTTCTTATTGA
The DNA here is from genome assembly GCF_025091365.1 of Daktulosphaira vitifoliae. NCBI lineage: Eukaryota > Metazoa > Arthropoda > Insecta > Hemiptera > Phylloxeridae > Daktulosphaira > Daktulosphaira vitifoliae. The sequence goes on from NW_026099572.1 coordinate 87,955,854, forward strand.
ACTTAAGTAAGTTTATGTCTCCTGTAAATACTTTTATATAGAGTGATTCTCTAACAAGGATAACTTAAGGAAGTACAGTAGTTGCAAACAAGTTTTATATTTAAATTAAATAAACAATTATGATTTGAGCTTTATTACATTATATAAATTTTTTATTTTTTTTTTCATTCACAAAATATATTAGTTTAACAGATTTTGAGCATATTATAAAAACATAAAATCAAAAGTTTTATATTAAAAAAAGAGATGGTCAAAGAACTTTTATTTATTGTATAAGTTTCATTTTTATTTTTTCTAAATGGGTTTATGAAATATATTTTTTTATAAAGATAGTTTTTTAGTGGTTTAGAAAATGAATTATGTTACTGGCGTAAGTCAGCTGAAGTAATGTAATTCACAACAAAATCCTAACTCTGAAAAAGTTCTAAGCTTTATCCTTTTCTCTCCTAAAAATGTCTACATATGAAAATAGTGATATTTAAAAGTAATGACTTTGTGACTAAGTTTGCTCTTTCGTTAAACTTAAACTTTAAAACTACTTTCAATAAGAGCATTGCTCCTACATTTGATTGCTTAATACTTGGTCAGTTACTGACTCAGTAAAAATTTAGATATTATAAATACGGGTTTAGTAAATATTTAGGAATTACATGGAAAATGAGAATGAGAGACAAAAAAAGGTTCTCCTGCAGCTTTATTATAAATTGTAGAAAAACCTGTTTTATGCTTCATTCAAAAAATGGCAGAGTTTTAAGCAGCACAAATAATGAAGGAGTGTTACTAGCGTAAGATTGAAATTTATAAACTAAATAAAAAGCAAACTTTGCCACAATGTAGTTTTCACTACTTTAATAGGCGAACTTTTTTGGAAGGAAAGAGGATGGAATTTTTTTACAGTTAAATTTTTGTTGAGGATAATTTTTTTATAAAAAAGCCAAACTAATTATGCCTAATAATATAAATTATGGCACTAGAAAATAATTAAAAATTTACTTTGTAATTGTTTGTCAAATATTTTTTATTATAAAAAAGGAAAAACATATCATCTTAATTAAATTAGTCAGTCCTCATTAATCAATTAATTCAGTAAAATACATAATTTTATTTTGTTATTAGGTGGTCATGGTTCTCGCCACGATTACGAACCAGCTGATGGTGACAGTGGGGATCATGGTTCATTATCTCCTAATGATGCCCCAAATTCTTCTGGGCCCATGTCATGGGCTCGAAATTTAGATAGTTTATTAGCTGACCCTGACGGTGTAAATCTCTTTAGACAACATTTAAAGCTTGAAGAAGAAGCTGGACAGGGTCAGCAATGTAGCAAAGTGCTTGAATTTTGGTTGGCATGCCAAGGATTATATGGTCATACTGATCAAAAAGCTGATAAACTACGTTCTATAATTTATAAGTAAATATTTTTAGGCAATAAAAAATCAATTAATAAAGTTATTTATTTATTTTTATTTTTTTCAGAAAGCTTTTTTTGAAAGCAGATTTAGGTGTTAATGAACAGTGCAGAATGCGTGTCATGCAGAGAGTAAAAAATTCAATGGCAACTAAAACTCCTCTTCCTAAACATCTTTTTGATGAAGCTCTTGTTCAAGTAGAAACATTTTTAAATGATACACTCTACCCAGCATTTCTACAATCTGAAACTTATATTTCTTATATCCGTTCATTAGATTGTGGCATAAAGTTTGTCTTCAAAAAATCAAATAATTAAATATTTAAATTTTTAACTATTATTTTAATTCTTTAGCTTTTATGATGGAAAAGTAATTAACCACATACCTGACACGGAAGAAAAAGTTATACCTACTAGATATCGAGCTCCACCAGAACGAAATCAACCATTGATGACCCTCAAAGAAGATGCTGAGTTATCTAATCAAGACCTTAAATCAAAAGATTTTCCTATGAAATTAACCCAATCTCTTTTACACATGTCACAAAAACAACGCTCTCACTTAGAAAAAGGAGAATTTCTGCAAAGGTAATTTAAACATTAAATATTTCAATTTAGCATTAAATGCATGGAAATTTAAAGTTGTTGGAGTATTGTCTTGTTGTCAAGTAAAATATTTTGTAAATATAAAATCTAATCTAAGTATAATTATAAAATTTGTAGGTAAACTATTTATTTTCTTAGTTTTTGTTTTCAATCATGTTAGAGTAACTGCATAGTTCTAGAGTGCACTTGTAGCTTATATCATTAAAAAATAAAAATTTATTTTTCAATTAAATAAGATCACAATTACTTTTAAGTTTCAAATATTTTTTGTTAATTTTGTATATGAAAAATAATTTGTTGTTATTGTGTTGTATTGCATCCTTTTGCTTGATAACTTAATTGTAGAGCAAAGACTTCCAAAATGGGCATCTATAATCCAAATCCCAGTACTCCCTATCATCAATCTTGGTGGGGTACTAAACCCAGAGCAACGCATGTGTCTTATAATCCAACTTCAGCTCAGGATAGTGATTTGGCAAGTTTAAGTGAAGCATCAGTATCAACTGATTGTTTAAGAAGGTAAGTCTTATAGTTTTATTTGAATTTAGCTATTTTCCCTTTCTCCAAAAAAATTGTAAGTACTAGTATACCATGTTATAAATGTAGTAGTTAATTTTAATGTTTATGTCTATTAGGCAATTAGCTGAGTTAAGAGATCCAAAAACAATAGCAAAAAAAAGTGCTCAGTTAGAAATGAAAGAGGTACAAAAGTATGCACGCAAAAACGTTGAAAGTTCAATGACAACTGCTATTATACCTCGAACAATGAGAGAACCGCAATGCATTGTGCGTAAATAAATTTTAACCTCCTTTTTATTAATATTACTTAATATGTTCTACTATTTTTTTCTTAGACTCCAGCAATGGAACCTAAAAAATTTGCTTCTATCTTAAGTGAAAAGCTTGAAAAAATAAAACAGGAGCGTGATATTGAAGAAAAATGGGATAGTAAATTGGTTAAAAATCTCTCTGAGGTTTGTGTTATCATAAAAAGTTATAACTTATTCCTCCAAAATTAAATTTTGTTTAACATTATTTTTCAGCTTAAATTTGACAGTGAATCAGGCAAGATAGATGACCCTAAAATGTTGGATGAAATATTTAGAGCATCATTAAAATTACCTGAAGGCAGTGATGATGAAATATTAGGTGTGTTTAATTAATAAATGATAAAATTTATACCCAAATATGAACTACTGATATCTGTTTTACTATTAAAAATAAAGACTTATATTTTAAGAAAAAGAATTGAATACATTATTTTATTAAAAATATATTATTATTTTTAAAGTTTAATAAGTTTGTAATTTTATAACCAAGACTGATTTTATCAAAATTCTGTAAAATCATGAAATTTATAAAACCAGCCTTTTTTAAGTTTCTGTTAGTAAAACATTTAAAATATAATTTACAAGCTTTAATTCATAGATTATGGCTTTATTCCAACTTTATTTATCTAGGTACTTTAAGTGTTTTATTTATCATCTTAATTAAACCCTAGATTATATTCATTAATGAACATAAATTTGAATTTACCCTGAAGAAATTTCTCTGTAATATGTGTATCTATATGAATATACTTAAACTAAGACTTTTAAAAAAAATTCATTTAAAATTTACGTTAAATTTGAATTTCTAGAATTGTTAATAAAAAATCCTAATTATTTTTTATAATATGCTTAAAATAATTTCTGTTACCTTGCTTCAAAAATATTAGTATAATATATTACGAGAGATTATAATTTTCTCTTAATTAATTATAATTCAATAAATAATAAACTTAATCGTATATAAAATAATACGTTTTATAATATTAATAAAATAACCTAATCAATGGCTATGTGTTGTCATATTTTTATTCCTAATTTACTCTCAATAATACTTTTTTTATTACTCTGTTTTATATCTTAAGTAATTTTTACTGAATATATTACATGTGTGTATTTAGATCAACATGTACAAAAGTATTTCAAATCTCCACCAAAATCACCTGAACAGTCATTGCACAAGCGACAAATGTTAGGAAAAGTTAACCGACCTGTTTTACAGTTAGCTAGTAGTTATTTAGCAGCAGCTAATCCTAATATGTCCAAACGGAAAGATAAAGTATGTGTTTTCAACTTTGTATTATTTATCAATGTCCTAATTATTACCTGTTACTAATGAGGTTATTATTTACTAGGATAACCGATTGTCTGGTTATGATAGTGGTAACTACACTGACTTTACAACCGACAGTTCAGAACTAGGTCGCCATCTTCCAAAGAGTAGATCTATCCCAGATTACCAAAATTCTCTTTCTAATACTGAATTTAGAATTTCAAGTAAGGAAATTAGTAATTATTTCCTTAAATTAAATTTTATTAAATATTGAACTTATTTTTAGGTCTTGGACGACATACTTGGGGCAGTCGACGTACAATGACAGATAGTGGTATAAGTGTAGTATCAGGTCAATCTCAAATGCCAACTAATGTGAATAAGATGAAAGAAGAGTATGTTTGTTTTATTTTTATATTTTAATGTCCAAAAAATTTTAATTTCAATTTCCCTATCAAAGCAGGTCTACTAACCGATGCATGATCTGGCTTCAAGAAAGTCCAATGTGTGCTGGTGATGCATTAGCTGATCCAGGCCCAGCATTTAGTTGGTGTGCAGCTTCCACTAACTCCATGACTACAAAGTCTGCTTCTCATGGTATGTGTTGAATATTATTTGTTTCAACCAACAAGTGATACAAAAATCTTCTGTTATCTAGTTAATAACAGATAATTTTTAGTTGGTGACTTAATGATATTCTTGAAAGTACCACAGAGTATTTTATATTGTTAATGATACTTTACTTATTAAAATAAAAAGTGACTACAGAACTGAAAAATAGGTGTTATAAAATTAGCATTGCAAAGATAGTATAATGGAAGAGATGAGGTTAGGTTATAAAATTGTATAAATAAAACTATCTAACTAAAAAAATTATTGGTCAAAGACAACTTTTGAATCAGTATTGATCAATATTTGTGTTTTTTCTTGAAATAGTGAATAGTTAAGTACGGTTTGGATATGTCTTATCAAATAAATTATTTCCTGTGCCTTACATCTTGTCTATATTGTAGTATCATTAAATTCAAAATAAACGCTGGTGCTCTTGGTCTTAGGAATATATTTTCAAAACATTAAAGAAAATTTTTTTAAACATTTATTAATCATTTTATCACTTGTTTATGTATAAATAGATTGTGGAAATGTAGAATGTGGAAGTAGTGGTTCCTGGACAAATCATATGCCTAGACAGCCTTTTGTTGCTGATCCTAATATGCCTCCTCCACCTTTTCCTAATACAGATAATCAGTTAATAGAAGCAGGTCGTAGGCTTAATGATCAGATAGTGAAGAAAAATCACAAACAAAGGTATACTTACAACTAATTATGTGTCTATTATATTTTTTTTTTATACAATATGAGATTAAAAAAAGAAAAACGTTTTCAGTCGTTTTCTATGAGTAGTTGGCCTCTAAAGTTAATAATCATGTAATTTTTTGCCAAACAAAAAACATTTTTTAAATTATTCCATTAGAATAATACATGGATCAAAATTAAATTTTAATAGTAATATTTAAGACGAGTACCTTACTTTCAACATAATATGTTGAATTTAATTTTTCAAAACATTTATTTATACATTTTTTTGAGATCCTATCATTTACTAAATTACTGAGATAGGGGAATAATCATCACATCATATTCTTATATTAAAAAACCTACATCAAATTAAAAATAATAAAATGTTTATTTAGATGAAAAAATAAAACTATGCGAAATCTCGTTTTCTATGAGTTATTGGTTATTAAAGAAAAAAATCATACAATTATCAAAAAAACGCCTAATTTTATATTATTTTTCGTCATTCTAAATTATTTCAAATTATAGCTTGTTTAATGTAATGTATGATTAAAAAAAGAAAAACATTCTGGTTCTCTATGTAATCAATTTTTTTTAAATTTGTTTGAAATATGTATTATAATTATTAACAATTATTTTGATCACTATCAGATATCAATTAATACTAATCTAAATGTCTGGATTCCACTTTACTGGATCCCTACTGCACTTTACTTTTTGGTTTTTTGTTATAGTTAATTAATCATAACTGCATTAAAGTATTTAAATGTTTTATAAAAATTTTTTAATATTTTGTTAATAATAATTGTTTTATAATTAAGTTGCATTATTTGGACTAAATATTTTCTAAATCAATTTGTTAAATTAAATTGTATAATTCAGATGTAGTAGTGCTTATTCATTTTTATACTTAATTAAAATTAGTCATTGAATAGCTGAGCTTATGATTAATTTTTTATATTTTCACCCAGAACTTCTTCTTCGTCATCTGGTCGTGGTTTGTTCTCAGAAGAAACTACTGTACCACCAACTTCATGCACAGCTCCTTCATCCACTACTGTTGTATATAATTTTAACGATGAAGAATTCCCATTTAGAAAAAAAATTGTTGGTCATCCAATCACTCTTAAGCAATTTATTGAGTGTATGCCTAAAAAAGGACATTATAGGTAAAATATTTTCTTATTTATTATATATTTATATATATATATCTTTTTAATGTGAAATTTCTTGCAGGTATTATTTTACTACTGAATTTGACGAATCACCTGGTACTGGAATTCAAGAAGAAATCACAGATGACAATCAAATTTTACCATTATGGAAAGGTAAAGTGATGGCTAGCTTGAGACTTATTGACTGAACAATAATATAGATTTTATTTATTATGTATATTTTTTTAATACTTATTATAAGAAAATGTGACTTGTATACTGTATAAATTTATTTGTAACTATTAATTATTGTTTTTTTAATACCTTCTGACTGAATTTGTTCTAAGGTAAAAATATATGTTTAAATATTGATGTGTAAATCAGTGCCTTAGTTGTATTAACTACAAACACAAAAATGTTGATAACTTTTGTAAACGAACAATAATTGTGTGACATTAAGGAAAAAAAAGACTTATTGTTTTGTAATTGAAAATAAAACAACTTTGTTTTTTTTTTATTACCATAATTACATATATTAAAAAAATTGTAAAGATTTGATATAAATTTTTTTAAATTTATGTACTTGTATTAACATTCTGCAGTTTATGTGTCATTTTAACACTTATAAGAAAGTTTTCGCAAACTATATATTGCATAGTTCTATGTGTATTTTACTTATGGAAAATATATATATATATAAGTAATACGAGAAAAGAATGATAACATGATCTTTTGCACCACCTTTCCCTTTGAATTTTAGTTTCCTAGCATTTTTTACAATTGATTATAGTCTATGATAGTGTGGTGTAAATAATGATGTAAAAATATCATATTTTATTTTTCAGAAATATACTGTGCATCTTATAAAAAAAAAAAAAATTAAGACTTATAAAGACATAAAACTGAACTGATCATTTGAGAAACAATAATTCAAAAATTTTATTTTAAAAAAATATTTTACATTATATAATTTTATTATGTAGTGCAAACAGTATTAAATAATAGATACAATTTTAAATATTAATTCTCAACATTTTATTAATAGGAATAAATCTTCAACTTCATTGGTCATACATTTAAAAAGCAAAAATCCAGCATATTATTTTGAATTTTTTTTTTTTAAGGGGGAGGTAAATTTGAAACATTTATATGCTAAAATACTAGTATTAAATTATAAATTTGATTACAAAACGCTAATTTTGGAGCTTTTTAATGTTTGAATTTATTTATTTGAGAAACGTTGGGTGGTGCTTTAGGGACTAAGACCTTCTTAAGTAAATGGCGTATATAAGGGGGATACATAGGCCTTGCTTACACCAATTAACCGCAATATTTGTTTTCAAAATAAATAGACGGACAAAAAATATGGGGTTATGGTTTTTTCGAATGTGACAATTCTTTTATAAATATTGGCTACGTCACCGATTTTTACTTCATTTTGCAGTATATTATGAATTTACAATTTTCTAATACAAAGTGATAAAAAATTATAAAAATAGAATTATTTTCTTTTTATAGTTAGCGATTTATTGAATGAAGTCAGTTAAGTAAACGACTGGTAGTTTTTATTGCTCGAATTTTATAAAAAAAATTGAGAGGGGCTAACTTTATTAGCTGAGAGTAAATGTGTACTGACAAATTAAATAACTTTTAGTAAACTTATTTTTTTTATAATATATTTTTTGTTTTATAACGATTATCCCGCTTGTTATTTATAGTTTAAATGAGTTTTTTTTAAGTCATATCTTAATACCTTAAGTCTGTCAATTTTTTGTCAAAGGAACAATTTTGTTAGTAAACGCTAAAGCACACTAAGATTTTTAATATCACATTAATACATTTAACATATTCTTAAAATTTAGATAGAAAAGTATAAAATTAAATAATTAAATTTAATACTACATCGGGGTTTATTTAAAAAACATTATGAGTCATGCCGTCCCAAGCAAGAGCGTACTCTTGAATTGAATTGAGTTGAATCCAAATTTATTATAGAGGGACGGAGTCTCCGGGCCTTCTCAGGGTAACATTTAATAAATAATAGTCTAAGAAAATGACTTTTAACAACTTTTGGACCAATATTTTGGAAGTCATTAACTATTTAAAGTAATGCGTGGAAGTGAAGAGTAGGAGCTGCTATTTTTATAATTAAACATTTCCCGGGAGTACTCTTCTTATTGACATACAATATGTCAATAATTTAAAAAAAATACCGGTCTAAAAGTTGCTATCGACTAGTCATTTTCTTAATAGATCATAATATATTAAATAAGTTAGTTAATTAGAGGTGTTGCTATTAATGAAATTGAAGTTGAAATTCTTTAAAGGTTTAAACATAAAATACTTTATGATTCAAAAATTGAGAAAAACATTAAACTAAAAGAAAAAGTTATTATTATTATTTTTATTCTTCGATTAATTATGTGTTTCATAATAAGTGAATCACTCTGTATATAATAATGATAATCAATTTTTGTCCATTCTGAAAAATGTCAAATGTAATACAGCCCATTACCAGAAAGGTATCGATATATAAATAAAAATATTTGATTGGATTTTCCTATAGCTAATCGGCTATTTCATATCGGTGGCTTTTTGCATAACAAAGTATAACAAACTTAAATAAAATTTTATCTTTGTTCATGATAACTATATATCAACAGCGTTATTAAAAAGTATATATATATATATATATATATATATATAAAAATCTGTTTAAAAATAATTTAAAACGTTTTAAGTATCTCATAAGATCAATATAAATTTTGGTGTTTTAAATATTCAGTGTTTAAAACGTAACTATATTGTTTGTCGGGTGGCTTTTTCATGTTCCAAATTATAATAATTCTATTTTGATAGTTCTTTATCATTTCATTAGGTCAATTCATCAAAACTAGTCATAAATGAATTAATAAGTTAAAATTTTTGGTTTAATGTAGATTATTAAATTTTATGTTAACTCAATTTTAATTAATTAAACGACTAATTTACGTATTTTTGTTAATACATATTTTTAAAATAAAGTCTAAGTATAGTAATTCAAGTTAATATTTGTACATCGAAAAATTTAGCAAATCAATTTGCCATCGTCTTAAAAACCTTTAGTATGATTAAAATTATAAGAAAAAATTTTGAACGAGTAATTAAACCCTACTTAAAGGTCTGCAAGATGATGACAATTCAACAGGGAAATTATTTTTTCTAAATGGTGTCCAAATATTTACTTGTTTACTATAGTGTACTAGCAGGCGACTTCAATGGGAGCGACCTCACGGCTACTCATGTTAAGTATTGTATATATGTATATTTTACTTATTGTAAATTTTTTTTTTTTTTAACAGATTGTAAATTTTATAAATACAGAAAAAAAAACTATAGTGCACAAAATTATTTTAATAAAAATTAGCTCGAAAAATATTTTTTTTCGAAATTTAATTTGTTCAAGGAGTAATATGTACTAACTATTTTTTCATTAATTTAACTCATAAGCTACTGAGATTTTGTCAATTTAATTTATTAAAAAAATAATAATAACAAATAAACTTTAACTATTAACTTGCCTAACTTTGTATTTCATAGATTAACAATATATTAAATACTCATGTGTTTGTAATCTATAGTATATTCCCAGTCAAAAATGAAAAACGTTCTTCAAAAATTACACTTTGTTCAATATTATCATAAGTTTAAATTATTGTTTGTTGTCTTACATTTAGATATAACAATGTATAAGGTATTTTTGATGCATTTAAAAAAAAATCATATATTTTAATTAATTTTTTATTTATTTATAGGATTATTTCGTTTTGATCTAGAACAAATCGAAGACATCGTTCAAAAGTAATAATTTGATTAAAAAACTAATTTAACAATCGTTTTGTTTTATAGATGTTTCAAAANACAAATCGAAGACATCGTTCAAAAGTAATAATTTGATTAAAAAACTAATTTAACAATCGTTTTGTTTTATAGATATTTCAAAACTGTTTATAAAAAAAAACATTATTGTCAAAATTGTTGGATTTATTAAATAAATTTTAATTTTTGAAAAAATGTTTTCTATCACTACCTAATCTTGTTTTTTAAATATATAATAATCACAGAACAATAGAATGTATTGTGGTATAACCTACAATCTGATGCAATAAGTTAATTGCAAAAATAAAATTGTATTATTAGATAATTGTAGGAAAATTAAATTATTTGATAAAATTTAAGAAAATATCAAGCAAATTTTGTTTAAAATTTTAAACTCTCATAGCAAGGAAGAAAAAAACAATCATTTTACCACCTCGGCGTTAATTATGATAAGAACAACGTAAACAAAAATATGATAACATTCATTTGTTTTATTTTAATTTCCACATCACGTTAGTCAACATGGTATACTTTTAGTATTTTTGATATCCTTTTAGTACGTTATGTATAAATTTTAATAATCGTAAATTGGAAAATTTCTCATGTAAAGTCTTGAATATTCTAAAATTTTATTATTTTTTGCTTCAAACTCAAATATAGATGTTGTATTTGTTTAGTAAAAAATAAAATACAAAAGTCTTATAAAAAAACAATTCAATAATGGAAGTAATAAATGAAAGTTAGATAATTTTTTGAAAACTTTAATATTACAGATGTGTAATTCTGTTATTCTTTTAGATTTTTATCAGGTTTTGCCAGAAATTGAACAGGCAATTGATGATGCTATTTTTATTGCTATTGATGGTGAATTCACTGGTCTTCATAATGGTACAATGGTTAGTGTATTTGATACTTCGGCTCAGTATTACCAAAAACTCAGAAGTAATTGTATGGACTTTTTAATGGTTCAATTTGGTTTGTGTGCTGTAAAATATAATGCAAATATTAAAAAGTGAGTCTTGAATAGGAAAGTAAAATTAATATATTACCTAAAAGCTTTGTACTTATATATTCTATTAAATAAATTATTTGTCTATGTTTTTTTAATTTGTTCTATTTTATTAAATTATTAAATATTTAATTGTCTTTATGAATTTACTTTTTTTTTTATAATAATCAAAGTGAAATCTGGTCTAATATTAGTTTGCTTTATATATTAAATATAATTTATAATTTATAAATTTATTATTTAATTTACAAAATCAAATAAATTATAATTTATTTATTGTACTAAACAATTATTAATACTTTAAGGTTTACTTATAAAGCATATAATTTTTATACATTTCCAAAACCAATGAGTCGATATGCTCCAGATTGTAGATTTCTTTGCCAGTCATCAAGCATGGAGTTTCTTAGCAATCATAACTTTGATTTCAACAAGCTTTTTAAAAATGGTTTGTACAATAATGCATATTATTATTATTCTATTTATATCTAATATCTCCCCTTAAAAGCAATGATTGTAATAAAGAAAGTGGGATAACCTATGTAGCCTAATGTGGCAGAATTGAATCACGGTATTGGTATACCCTGGTACAATGTATTCCTAATGTGCTAAGTAGGCTGTTTACTTAATTTTATAGTAGGCCACATATATTTTTAAATTTTATAATCTTTTTCATTATATATAAACATTTTACTATCAAAAATCTAGGTATTCCATTTCTTACAATACCAGATGAACAAGTGTTACGAGATGAGTTACTTAATAGATACAAACAAAATTGTTCACAAAGCCAAACACCATCTAAGTCAGTTGATGTTATTCCAATTCCTGATAATCATAAAGCTGATATTGAAACTGCTTGGTAAGAATAAACTCTGAAACATAAGTAATATTTAACTAATACTTATTATTTTATCTAATTTTTCTAATAGTGAAAGAGTTAAAGAACTTTTAGAAGGGAATACATCTTCTGAAGTCATTGTAGCTGAAAAAACTAATTCATTCATTCGTAAACTTATTTATCAAGTATGTCATAATAATAAAATAATTAATATATTATACTAAAAAGCTCTATTCTATAGGATACTTTCTGAAGTTGTTTTTTTAAACTATAAATTATAATAAAAAAAAGTTATCATAATACTCCTTGTGTGTTGTATTAGGAAGTTTATCAACGATTTTCAGACACTAAAGTAAGCTTACAATCAAAAATAATGGAGGATTCTGGTAATGTAATGATAGCTTACAAAGGAAGATCTAAAGAATTAATGGCTAAAGAAAGAATGGAGCGCGAGTTGGCAGAATTAGAAAAAGCTGTTGGTTTTTCAGCTGTTTTAAAGAAAATTAAAAATTCTGTAAGATATATAAAATAAGATTTAAAGTTTTTTTAAACATTTAATCATTTAAAATGTTTAGAATAAACCAATAATTGGGCATAATATGACATTAGATGTTTGTCATATGATTCATCAATTTTGTTTACCATTACCTAGTGATTATATGGAATTTCAAGAAGTTGTAAAAATAATCTCTCCTTGGTAATTTTTTTTTAATTATAAAAATAGATACAAAATTTATTTAATTCTCCTTGTTATTTCTTCCTAGTTTTTATGATACTAAGTATATTAGTGGAACTGATCCTCTACGAGAATATTTTAATTCGACTGTATTGAACGATTTGCACAAGATATTATTTGAACAAAATCATAATTACACAAATTTAGGTATAAATTGTATTTTCTACTATTATAATATTTTAAAAATTATAATAATATTATGCATTTTTATATGGAAAATAGCAGTATTTCATAATAGTGAATTATAAATTGAATATTTAATCTAAGTACAGATTGTCTTTAGCCTGCTATTATTTTTTAATAAAAATTTTTCAGAACCTGAATCACCATTAACAAGCTATGCCAAAGATGAATGTAAAGCTCATGAAGCTGCTTATGATGCATACTTGACTAGTTCTGTATTTATCAATCTTTGTAATTTATTAGGTAAATTTTGACTTACATTGTGTTAATAACTTGTACTTTGTTTATTTATGTATATTATATTTATGTATATCATTAGGTATGATAAAAAAAACAGATAAACCAGTACTCCCAAGTTCACCTTGTCTTAAGTCGTATATGAATAAGTGAGTTGACTTTAAATATAGTAACATTAATATTTTTAGGGAATATGATAACATTTTATTATATAAAATTTAAACTAGTAAATGAAAAATATTCATTACTAGTATTTATATGATATTATTCTGTTTTTGTTATTATTACATGGATAGCAACAGTTAATAGTTTAGGAGTAAAAAGTTTTTTGACCAGATATTTCTCACAATGAAAAATGAAAACCCTTTTTTATTAGTTTATTATTTGAAGACATTATTAAACTTAGTTTCATACTTTTCATTGTATCATTCTTTTATTTAAATTTTTGTCAACTCAATTTATACTATTAATTCCTTTCTACAACCCCACATCTTAAAATAAAACATTTTTAATTGTGCTTGTTTTCAAAATGTTCTAAAATACTAGTTTATCTGAGAAAAAATATTCTACATAAATATCAATGTTCAACTATTTGAGATTAAATTGAATAATTTATTTTCAAGTTATTTTAATGCATTATTAAATTTTAAAATAGCTCTCCTAAAAATTGAGTTTCTTGAGATTTGGTGTTGAAAGATATTATTTATACTTCATACATAAATATGTGTTGAAAACTTACAGAATATTCAAAAGAATACTTTAATTAAAGTGAAATTATAGTTTTATCCAGTTTTAAAATATTTTTTCTATAATTGGTTATTGATGATAATCATTTTTTAAAATTAATACTGTTTACTCATACTTTTTGATAATGTATGTCATGTTACTAGTGTTGTTTTATATTATATGTATTTATAATTTTTTTAATTGATCAATATTTCAAGATTTGAATTAAAAATAAATATTTAAAGAAAAATTTTCTTTAAATTTAAGTTAATATAATTTTAACATTTTACTTTTAAAATATTAAATGATTGCTTTGTAAACATAATAACATTTATTTGTAAGAATTTTATTTCATTCATCATTTTATTACTTTGTTTTGTTAGATTATTTATGATAAGGTATAATGAAGATCCTTGCTTGAACCTTGGTGGTCCAGAATGTAAGTATATTTTTATTTATTAAAAAAAATAATATCAAATTAAAATCTTTTAATCTTTTAATTTAAATAAATATGTATGCGATTCAATTTTTAAAGTAATATTTTTTTTATTTTTCCAGCTCAAATACAAAGAAATCATGTTTATCATATAACATTTCCACCAGAATGGAAAACTATTGATATAACTAATGTATTTAGTCCCTTCAGTAAGTAAAACGACTTTTTAAAGTGTTTATTTGTTTTTAACTCATGTATTAAAAATTTAATTTATGGTCATATGATGAAAAGAATGTTATGAAAATAGTTGACATTTTGTAGCTTCATTAAAAAAAATTCATAGATATAGAATGAAATAAATCTGGTAATCATAAGGTTTCATAATTGAAAAAAAATGGCTACATAAATAACTTAAATATTGGTTCTCATTCTAAAAAAAAATTATTATATCTTACAAAAGTAAGAAGGGGATTGGTAAATTTAAAAAAATTATTAACATATGTAGACTTAATTATAATGTTTTATTTGTAATAAGTATACATTTTAGATTATGAGTTATAGGTGTAGTAATTTTCAATAATTATATCATAATGTATAATATATTTGGTAAAAAAAAATGGACAATATTATTAACTTCAGAAAAAATGATAATACGTCTTCTACTTTAAGATCAATTAAATAAAAATAAAAAATTTAAATTTAATCTTTATTAATAATATTTTTAATTTTTTTAGCCAATGTATTTATTAAGTACATAAATGATACATCTGCTTGGGTAGCCTTACGTGATGCAACTCATGCAAAAGCTTTCAATAAAATCTTACCAAAGTTACAAGCCCTTCATAAGAACATAGCTCTTGTAACATGGGCATCTTATAACAAAATTAATAATATAACTTTAACAACAAAAAGAAAAATTGACCAGTGCTCACCATCACAGGCACAAGATAATGTTGATTCATCTCAAAATGATACATCTATGATAGGCCAGTCACCTGAGAAGATACTGCGTACTTCTAAAGGGTAAAAATATAAATTAATACTTATTTAGAGTTTAAGAAACAAACATATAAGAGGGAATATAGATGTCGCATTTATCGTGGATAAGATGAAAGAAAAAAGACTTAGATGGTTTGGTCATGTTGTAAGGAGAGAGGAAATGGAAGCTGTAAGAACAGTTATGGAAATTAATGTTGAAGGATGAAGAGGTAGAGGAAGACCAAAAAAGTGACGAAGAATTGTTATTTAATTGGATATGAGGACAGCTGATGTGTGTATAGATATTATGGGAGTCGTATCAAGTGGAAGTTTACAATAAGTACCCCTAATTCTACTCCAAATAGTTGGGATAAAGGCGAGGAAATGAAGTAGAAGACATATTTAATGTTTAAGAATATTGAACTTTTATAAGGTATCAAATTAAATTAAATAATAACTAAATATGTAAATTTAATTTTAATAGACCTAGAGTTTCAAAGGGAGGTAATATTAGTCCAATATTGGAAGATGACGAATCTGTTGAAATTGGTAAGATAAAAATCATAATCAATAATTCTTTTATGTAATTTTATGCACTGAACATCAATATAATTTTTAGAAGAATCTGAAGTATCTACAGACTCTAACATTAATGCAACAAATAATACAAACTCAATGCCAAGTTACGCACAAACACTGAAAATGAATAAATCCTCTGAAACAGCTGAAATTAAAACTATTTTCCCAGTTGCTCCATGGAGCGATTAGTAAAATGGCTAACATTTATTTGTAAATAAATTAATTATAATTTATAGTAATAAAAGTGTCCAATTAATGTTACAGATGAGACATAGTTGATTTTTTTTTTATTGTAGGATTATATTAAGTACTTTGGACATTTTTTAAAATATGTTTTTCACAGTACCCTCTAGATTATTTCAGTGGTATAAAAAAATAGTGTAGGCAAAAATTGTAAGTTTTTACTCAATCCCTTTCTGGTGACACATTAGGGTTGAAATATGACATTTGAGGACAGTTTTTTTCTTTTTTGAGTTTAACTCTATAAGTAATACACTTAACATTAAAATATATAGAACTTATTATTGCCTATAGTTTTAGTTTTAGTTATTATCGAGGTGGACATAATGTCCAAGCACTCAGACCTGTTGGTTCATTGTGAGCACTTCATACCGAATTGTCTAGATTAGGTTAACTCACTTAAGTGTTATATTTGACACAGTAATTTTAAAGGTTAATAATAAACGTAACACCGTTATGGAGTTGATTTATTTTATTTTAAGCTAAAATAATATTATAAAATCTGGTGAACAATAAGGTGCGAATAAAACACAATAAGGCGCTGATGAAAAATCACACGGCACGTACGGCGGATGTAAGTCACAGATGAACTAGTTTACATAGTCGCCGACGTGTCTCGTGGTGCTGAACCCCCTGACCTGTCCTATCTACCGACCGCCGGATAAGACAAACTTGTGTTATCGTCAACACTAATGAGTGCGACGGTGGACAGCTGATAATCACGACCGGATAACGTGCTAATTCACGGTAAATGAATAGTGCGCTATTACGGGCCGTGTCATATTATACATTATACCTACATATATAGGTACATTATACCTATCATTGTATAATGGTGGATCATCAAGTCACACCTATGGATGACCAAAGAGTCCTGTCTTTTCAGTGAAATTAAGTATCTCTCTGGATCTTAGGTTTTTAATATCTTCTTTTTCAGGGAAAGGTTTACTCAGGTAGTTTGATCATAGTGTGGACAAGGCTTCACATTCGCACATAATGTGAAATGAGTCTTCCTCATCTACTCTATACTTTCTGCACAATGGTGATTCCGATACCCCCATTGTGTTAAGATGTTTAAGCAGGTGACCATGTCCTGTCAGTAGACCAGTCAAGGTACTTATTTGATGTCTAGTCATACTATTAACCCAGCAGTAGACCGGGGGTATTGATAAACATTTTAGATTGTATAGGTACTACTAAGTACTTCCAGATTTTCCTGTGTTGTTCTCTGCTCCAAGAATTGGGTAGCGCTTTGAGCGACTGCTCAGTGAGTCCTATCACTGGTTCTGGTCCAACATAAGTGTTCTCTGTTAGAAAGTCAGCATTTTCATATCCAGCGACACCGTTGTATCCTGGGACCCACGCTAGTGTTATTTTGTTGAACCTCTATAGTGACTCTAAAGTTTTCCTGCATTCGAGGACTAGCTTTGAATTCACCTGATCATTATAGAGTGCTTTCAAAGCCGCTTGACTGTCACTTAAGATAGTTATCTTCCTGTTCTTGTATACCAGCAGGTTCTGAGCCCCTATCAGTATCGCCATCATCTCTGCTTGGAAATTAGAGGGTTTTGTGCCCAATGACATACTGGCATTTATTCGTGACTTTAGACCTCAAATGCCAGAACCTACTTTCCTGATTTTTTGGATTCATCTGTATATATTACAAATCCTCCTTTTTCAGTGAGGTGGTTAATATTCCATTCTCTATGTGTAGTGATTTCTACTTTGTAGAGAATGTTATTCTTAAGAACCGGTTTGATATAGTCCAAGGGGTATTCCAAAACGCCCTGGTCTATCAATTAGTATTTTACCATATTCTGTTGTGTCACTCTCCAAAGTCCACATACCTAAATTGTGGAATCTTAGTGCTGTGGCTTTGGCGTGAGCTTTCACCTCTAGATGCAGAGGAGGCAATCCGATTAGTGCCTCTAGTGCGACCGTTGGTGTAGTTCTTAATGCTCCAGTGATGATCATAGCAGCTATTCTCTGTATGCGACTAAGTTCTTTCCTAGCTGTAACAAGTGCTGTTCTGGTCCACCAGACTAGGGCACCGTACAATATCATAGGTTTAATCACTGAAGTGTACAACCAATAAATAACTCTTGGTTCAAGACCCCATGTCTTTACTAGATCTCTGCTGCAAGTCCACAGTGTGGTCATTGCTTTTTTGATTCTTGACTCAACACGTGATTTCCATTTTAGCTTACTATCTAAGATAATACCTAAGTATTTTAATTCCGATTTTAAGCTAATTTCTTGTTCATTTAGAGTAAGAGTGCCAAGACTGTCTAGTCCTGTTCTTCTAGTAAACATAACGACCTCTGCTTTATTTGGATTAACAGATAGACCATACTTACTGCACCATATATGTATAGTGTTTAGTCTCTATTGTGCTAAATTTATCATAGTGTCTGGGAATTAACTCACCACTGCTATAACTAAGTCATCTGCATTGGCTTGTGTATAATAGTATTTGTGTATAAGCGAGTCCAATACTAGACACCATAGCAAGGGAGATAGAATCCCGCCTTGTGGGCATCCCTGTTTAACACTCTTGATTACTTTGGTTTCATTGAGCATTGTCAAAAGCCCCTTCGATGTCCAGGAATATACCTACTGCATACATTCTATAGCTTTCTCTAATTTAGTCGTTAGGCAGTGTAGAGCTGTATCAGTAGATTTCCCCGTTTGATACGCATGTTGGTTTTTATGTAAAGAGTTCCCCTTTATAAGGCTCTCCTTGATGTACCTATCAATAAGTTTTTCCATTGTCTTAAGAAGAAATGAAGTAAGACTTATTGACCTGTAGGATTTTGCTTCATAATAGTTAGTCCGGTTAGGTTTTGGTATAAACACCACCCTGACCTTTTGCAAGCTTTCTGGTTGATAACCATAGGCAAGGCATGATCTAAATATTTTGCAGAGATGGGGGACGGTTAACTCTAACCCTTCTTGCAGAAGAGCAGGGAAAATTTCGTCCCAGCCTGCAGCTTTGAAACTGTCAAAGGCTTTTATTGCCCATTTTATTTCACTTGGGGTTATCACTTTCCTGGTTAGTCTCCAATCAGCATAGGTTACATGTTTGTTCTGTGTATCATGTGACTGTTCTCTGTTGTTAATTCCAGAGTCAGGAAAATGTGTGTTCGTCAAATGTGGTAATATTTCATTATCGTTATTGATGAACATGCCGTTTGGCAGTGGTATTGTCTTGACAGTTTTGTTTGATTCATTCCTTAGTGATCGCAGAAGTCTAGTTGCTATAGGTAGTTGTTGTATATCCTCACAGAACTCCTTTCAGCTTTCTCTTTTGAACTTTTTCAATGCAGATTTATAGTTCCTTTGGGCATGCTTATAGGTTTCTCAGTGTTGTTCCAAACCTGATTTCATTACTTTATTTAACAGCTTACGTGAACTCTTTTTTAATTTAAACAGATTAGCATTCCACCAAGCTACACCCTACCCTGTACCTTTCTTTTCTATTAAAGGACAGTTTTCTTTGTAAGCCGAAACAATGGAGTCCTGTAGTATATTTACCACCCTTTCAGTACTCTGTCTCGACTCCAATCTAAATTGTAGGTTATTCAGGTCACGAGAAGGATCTGCNTGTTCTTCTAGTAAACATAACGACCTCTGCTTTATTTGGATTAACAGATAGACCATACTTACTGCACCATATATGTATAGTGTCTAAATACGGAGGTCTGTAGTCAGTAATAGATCTATTATTATGTTTCCTCTTTGGTTGATGTTACTGCTCCCACAAATAGTGCGGTGAGCATTAGCATTCATACATAGGATGAGTTCCAATTTTTCATTTTTGCAATAATTAAAAACCATTGTTAGGTCCCTACCTGGGTCTGAGGCCTCATATGGTAGATATCCTGAAACTACTATAATATTTTTATCATCGCTTAGTGTTACTCTAATATCTATCAAGTCTGCACTTGATAGATTAAGTATCAAGCTGGCTTTAACTTTATCATTAACCAAAATACAAGTTCTTGGTTTATCTACTTGTGTATGAAACAGTTTAAAATTCCTTAGATTTAGCACCTTAATCTGGTTACCATTAATCCATGGTTCCTGAATAAGTGCTATATATACTTATGTTCATAATATTATAAAAGATGAAGCAGATGACATTNGATGTACCTATCAATAAGTTTTTCCATTGTCTTAAGAAGAAATGAAGTAAGACTTATTGACCTGTAGGATTTTGCTTCATAATAGTTAGTCCGGTTAGGTTTTGGTATAAACACCACCCTGACCTTTTGCAAGCTTTCTGGTTGATAACCATAGGCAAGGCATGATCTAAATATTTTGCAGAGATGGGGGACGGTTAACTCTAACCCTTCTTGCAGAAGAGCAGGGAAAATTTCGTCCCAGCCTGCAGCTTTGAAACTGTCAAAGGCTTTTATTGCCCATTTTATTTCACTTGGGGTTATCACTTTCCTGGTTAGTCTCCAATCAGCATAGGTTACATGTTTGTTCTGTGTATCATGTGACTGTTCTCTGTTGTTAATTCCAGAGTCAGGAAAATGTGTGTTCGTCAAATGTGGTAATATTTCATTATCGTTATTGATGAACATGCCGTTTGGCAGTGGTATTGTCTTGACAGTTTTGTTTGATTCATTCCTTAGTGATCGCAGAAGTCTAGTTGCTATAGGTAGTTGTTGTATATCCTCACAGAACTCCTTTCAGCTTTCTCTTTTGAACTTTTTCAATGCAGATTTATAGTTCCTTTGGGCATGCTTATAGGTTTCTCAGTGTTGTTCCAAACCTGATTTCATTACTTTATTTAACAGCTTACGTGAACTCTTTTTTAATTTAAACAGATTAGCATTCCACCAAGCTACACCCTACCCTGTACCTTTCTTTTCTATTAAAGGACAGTTTTCTTTGTAAGCCGAAACAATGGAGTCCTGTAGTATATTTACCACCCTTTCAGTACTCTGTCTCGACTCCAATCTAAATTGTAGGTTATTCAGGTCACGAGAAGGATCTGCCCTGTAGTCGTCCCAGTTTATTCTTTTTGGATACCTATAGTACTCCGTCTCAACTTTGTTAATTTCCAAAGTGAATCGTAAGTGCCTTTGATCAGAAAGAAGGTTCGGAAGACACATTCCACCCTTTTATCTTTTGAAGTAAACTTTTTGAGCAAACTGTCACATCAATGATTTCCTACCTGTTCTTGATTACAAAGGTAGTTTTGCTACCTCTATTCAGTATACGGAAGTCTGTAGTCAGTAATAGATCTATTATTATGTTTCCTCTTTGGTTGATGTTACTGCTCCCACAAATAGTGCGGTGAGCATTAGCATTCATACATAGGATGAGTTCCAATTTTTCATTTTTGCAATAATTAAAAACCATTGTTAGGTCCCTACCTGGGTCTGAGGCCTCATATGGTAGATATCCTGAAACTACTATAATATTTTTATCATCGCTTAGTGTTACTCTAATATCTATCAAGTCTGCACTTGATAGATTAAGTATCAAGCTGGCTTTAACTTTATCATTAACCAAAATACAAGTTCTTGGTTTATCTACTTGTGTATGAAACAGTTTAAAATTCCTTAGATTTAGCACCTTAATCTGGTTACCATTAATCCATGGTTCCTGAATAAGTGCTATATATACTTATGTTCATAATATTATAAAAGATTTTATATGCAAAAAATAAATTTACTAAAGATTTTCCTCAAGATAATTATCAAAAATTTTTGGGTGGTGTTCGTCCAAGTGGAACTACTTTTCGAAGACCTGATCTATATCATTCAGCCAGACGGATGGCTACAGCAAATCTATTGTTTCAAAATATTTTTATTTAAAAAACAATTTAAACTAAGCAGCAGAAAAGAAATATCCTTAAAAGATATTTGTTGTTTTATAGTCAAATGTTACATCCAAGCTTGGTTTCCTCCTACCAACATAATAGAAGCTGCCCTCAATGATATACTATTTCTTAGAAAATTAGAAGCCTATAAATCACAAAATAAGAAAATTGCAGACGTAGCTTTAAAAAAATAATTAACTATTTATGATAATTAAATTCAGAATATATAACTTTTTCCTTGTGTCATGACCGTATACATTATAATACAAAACACAAAATGACTGAAACATTTTTAAGCACAGGTATTAATAACAGGCATTAAAAGATGATGACGATGAGGAAGAAACTGATTTAAAAAAAATTATCGATTACATTAAATGACGTTCTTAATTTTTTTCAAAAAGAACTACCTACTAATTTGATAAATTTCAATGAATTTAAATGTTTAAGCGGTTTGGAATTTCAACAAACATTTTAAGCATTGATCTAGCTTACTGGAAATATCAGGAGGATTATAAAATAGGAAATAAAATAATAAAGTCATGGTAAATAGTAAATGACACAGCAGAGAGGGAGTTAAGTTAATGAGAGCTTCCGATTCCTCTCTCCTCATAACATGACCAAACCTTCTAAGCCTATATTTTTATTATAGGTAATTTAATAATTTTCATTTTGATCTAATTTCAATCAATTCATTTAAATGTTAAGACAGTACTAGATTACCGAAAGAAATATCCCAAAGTGATAGAAAAACACTATAAAAACATAAAAGTCATATGGTGATTTTAGTAGACATTATGTTGTGCGAGTTTTAAATTAATTATTTTTTTTATAATATATAAAACAAGTTTTTTTTTACTTAATTTTAGTCAATAATAAAATAGTTTTAAATAATTTTTACGTAATATGATATTTAATAAATATTAATATTTTAAAAAATTTGTGTAAAAGAATTATTTAAACTTTTTATGAAATTTATCATGTTTTATTATTTTTCTCAGGGTATAATAAAGGTTCTATATATTTTCACGTTAAGTATAATACTTATCGAATTAAACTCAAAAAAGTAAAAACGGTATCACGGTGGGGTCGTGACACAGTGTAAACGTGGCATAGTTGGAATAACCATAGATGAAATCTGACAGTGATTAAAATCACTATCATAAGAATCTCTTTGATGCCAATCTGTAGATAATGTTTAATTTTAAGATATTGGTGAATTATTCCAAAAGCAAAATTAACTCTTATTTCCTTCATTGTTCTTAATTAGTAGTAGTTCTATTATTTATAAGTATAATATATGATTAAATATCTATTAGAGAAATTAAATATAGTAAGAAATTGATATATAGTATTTTAATTTTTACGGAGAAATTATAAAAAATTATAAAGTAGCTGTTACTTTTATGGAAAACATGAATAAAAATTGAAAGGCCCGATACAAAGCTTTTCAGAAAATAATTTGTTGTTAATTATGAATAAATAGTTTTACAAGATATTTTCAACAGAGTTAAAAGTATACTTTTCTTGTGCAATTTTCTTGACGATTTCAAAGTTGCAATTATATTTTTTCCATCACCACTAATTTTTGATATTATTACTAATTAGTTAAAAACGAGTATTAACATATAAAAAAAAATGTCATTTCTACAGGCGGATTTAAACCTCGTATCTTAAGCGTGAAAGACACAAGTGTTATCTATCTGGCAACCGTTTGTCCCATTCGCCATTTCATCAAATTGGCCATTTAAGCTAATTCAAATTTAAAGTTACTTTTTTCGACTAAAACGAAAAAAAAATTTAAATAAGTTAAATTTTATATTCTATATCAATTAGATTTATATAATATTCATGAAAATCAGTATACTCCCTTTATAAAATATATTAAAATACAATAATTTTAACATAAAAATAGCATACTTTTGACTATGATGGCCATTATCACCATAAAGACCTATATCTCGAAATTTTTTTTCTTCATAGTAAAGTATATTACATAAGCTTTAATTTAAATAAAATAAAAGTGTCAATATTTCCAGAACATTATCAAAAATTAAGTTGAAAAAGCTTCAATAGTGTGCAAAAATTTCTTTTTTAAATACCCCATGTGGGCAGGTCAAATGTCAGATTTTCCAAAAATATATATTAAATGAAAGGATAATATCTATAATTTCAATATAAGAGAGAATTATATTAATTCGCTCATTTTTCAATAAGTTATAGCAATTTTTAGAAAAAAATATGAAAAATAATGTGAAAATTTACCGATTTTAAAAATGTTTGGGGAATTTTCATAATTTACGGAGAACAAGGGCAAAATTTTCAATTTTTAATGGTAATGTCTTTAACTATGTACAATTTGTGATCTTTTGACATATTGTTGAGAAAAAACGTTCCAGCGAGAGCTAAGAAATAGTAATCATGTGGATTTTCTATAGTAAATTTAATGTAAAATTTAATTTTAGGATCTCTATATATTTTTTTAATTTTCGAATAATAAATTACTTATATCAATAATATATTGTTAATATGTAATAACGTATTTTTTTTTAATCAAAGAACAAAAATATGTTAAAATCTTACTAAAAAATTAGAAAATTTACTTTTATTAATTCTTAAATGTATCACCAAAACATGGGATTTCTAAGGGCATTGCCATTTTAATCTACAAGGTAAATGCCTATCGAAACCCCATGTTTTGCATGATTATTGACTAACATTTTTTCCTATATAAAAAGTGTAGATTAAGGTGGGGTAAGATGGTGAGGTTATGCTTCTATGATTTTTCTTGACTTCTGTGAATGGATTTAAAATCTCAAATTTGCGTAAGACCTACTTCAATATTTATTCTAATATTACAAATTTTTTCAATAATCTCTTTCGTCTTCTAAGGGGCAAAGTATGATTATTCCTGAAAATTGTCATGTTTGCATTTTCCTCAGCTATAGCGTTATATTCTCCATTTAAAAGGAATAATGGAATTTTTTTCAATTTTTGAGGATAAATATGTTCAATTGGATCATATCCATAATCTTTTGACATATCATTGAAAGAAATCAACCCGGTGAGTGCTGATAATAAGTTGCAACAGACACAAAAAAAAAACCCATCACAGTAATATTAATACCTTCTTAACTTCTTATAAAAGCTAAAAAATAAAATAAAGTAAATATTTATAAGTTATTAATACCAACAATCCTATTGTAAGATATCAGTATCACAAGTATGTAACAATAGTTTTCTTTCTGAAGCAAATATATATTTAAATTTTCATGAAATATACATTCACTTAACTTTAATGAAAAATATTTAATATAAAAATTTGTACACAAATTTATCGACATTTTGAACTCTGATAATCGTACGTATATTATTAATAGATATGCAATTGTATAAAATTCATTGCTCTAATTATAATAAATGGAGAGGCCTAACGGAAAATCGATGTTGTTATTTATTTTATAATTAACTAGGTTTGGGATATATAGGTTTTCATGTCATCTTATAAAAGTAATAGGTTTTAAGAGAGGAGGTTAAACATAATTAATATATAAAATATCAAACTATAAGCTACTTAATTTTTTTTCGCGGTTATTAAAATAATCAAGTATAAATTAACAATTAAAATTGTATTTTTGATAATTTGCCATCAATATATAATTTATATGTAAATATAAATTTTTTTTTATATAACAAAATTTCATGTACCCTGAATTCAATAAATTTTAATAACACCATTTTAAAGTATGAGAGAAATATTTAGTCCAAACGATTTTCTTTATCATACAAGTTTAATCATAACTTATACACGAAAAAAAATATTTTACAGTTTTTATTAAAATATTGACAAAATAAATATTTAGTTGGAAGAACTTACTTATAGAGTTGACTTTACTATATAGGGTTTTTAATATGTAAGGAAACGGGTTTTTATTTTTCTCATTGTTTTTAACAATTGACTTGTTTTATTACTTATTGAACGTTCTGTATAGTATTAGATAAGTATAATAAAAATATATATAATTTTGTAATTATATTAACTATAATTTCGGTTTTAGTTTTATCAGTCACAAAATTTTATTTGTGATATAATTTCTAATGAATAAATTAGTTTTTAAAAGCAGACAATGTTCAATAATTGTAAAAAAGTAAAACATAATACCTTGATACAAAAATTTACTTTTAAAAATTTATCTATACTGTACTTTCATATTTCATAATAATTTTAATTAATATAATCAAATTTATGAAACACATTTGTATTTATGAAACATCCAACTTAATATCTTATTGGTATTCAAGGTTGTCTTGAAGAGAAGGTGATATAAATCCGGGTTCGCGCCCAAATTTTATTTAATTTAGTTTTTACACTCAAGGCTACAAAGAGAATGGATAATTTTCATAAAAATATTTGCCTTTAAATAAAAATGAAAAGATTTTTAATTATTAAATCAATATTAAAACAAAATCTAAAAAATATTTTTAATATTATGACTTAATTAAATAGAGGGTAGTACATAACCAAATTTTATGGCTTGAACTAAATAAAATAATAATGTTTTATGAAAAATTATCATTTTTAATAAAAAATATTTTGTTAAACTATTATTACTAGAAAAGAGAAAATGAGTCTACAGTTAGTAAAAATGTAGTTTTAATACAATTTGTATTTTTGAAGATATTTTCAATCAACGTCCTTATGGGGAGAAATAATGTGTAATATTTGGGAAAGGAAACTTAAAACTTCAACTTTTATGTTAATGTTTTACGCTAAGAGTTTAGTTAAATATTTTAGGAGGTCGCTTTAATACCATTTAATTTTGATCATTGTGTGTTATATAAGCTTGAATGATACTTAATAATGAATTCTTTGACTGCGAATTTTATATTTTACTACTATTAAATTAGCCATTGGTTTTAAAAATTTAATTTCCAATCACCTTTTTATGTTTGAGTTGAAACTGCTACTGACAACAGCCTATAAGAAAAAGACGTAGAATAAATTTTAGCATTAGAAAAGTTGTTATGTTTCTTGTATACTAAACAATTTTTACAGTCTTTTTTTACCCTGTTTAACTAGCAGAAATCTATTAAAACTATTAGATTGATGTATTTCTTCTTGAAAGACTGTAAAAGTACTACATAGTTACTACAGAAACAATACAAATGTTATACAGCGTAATTCTTTTAACGCTAGCTAGTCGATTTCTCTTAAAATAATAATTGTTTTATCTGTTATGAAATATTTTTTATGATCATCCCTTATGTATTATAGAGGCGTCATCTTTACTTTTTAAAATGTCTAATTAGCTTAAACTAGCTTATAAAATTTAACGTGATCTAACTTAGAAAATAAATAGTCAAAAAACTTTTGGTCTAATACTTTACAAGTTATTAGCATTTTAAAATATAGACCGAAGATGAAGAGAAGATGTTGCTATTTTTAATTTAAATTAACCTAATTAAGAAGATTATAGGTCGATAACAACTTTTAAACTAGTGCTTCGGAAGATATTGACAATTTTGCATCTATGTGGGAGGAAAAGAGTGACCAAGAAATGACTAATGATAAAAATAGCAACATCTTTTCTTCATCTTCGGTCTATATTTTAAAATGCTAATAACTTGTAAAGTATTAGACCAAAAGTTTTTTGACTATTTATTTTCTAAGTTAGATCACGTTAAATTTTATAAGCTAGTTTAAGCTAATTAGACATTTTAAAAAGTAAAGATGACGCCTCTATAGTACATAAGGGATGAACATAAAAAATATATCATAACAGATAAATGAAGAAACATATATACCAACATAAAAAAAAAAAAAAATAACTGTTATAAGAGTAATTGAGTGGCTAGCACCAAAAGAATCACTCAATATATATTTTACAACATACATAACTATGTCAAATTTTCTTAAATAATGATTTGAATAACACTCAACCAAGACAATATATTTTTTAACATATTCTATATTCTCTAATTGAAAATTATAAACGAAAACGATTTTTTTATGCTATTCATGATTTAGAAGTGACGAACTAAATAAAAAGTTTTGAAACTGGAAAATTACTTTTTGCTTCCGCAGAATTTTTTGAAACTATTGAACTGAATTTATTTTAAATATATTAAAATTTTAAAGTAATATAAATAAAACATTTAAACATAAGTTATTACGGTGCTAAAAACCATAAAAAATCTATTTAAAACAGTATAATTATTCAAAACAATGATATTACTTAAATAAATGGACATTGTTGAATGTATATTGAATTCCCCAATAAAATATCCATATGTTAAATAAAATTTTAGTTAAATTGTTAGAAAATAAAATTCCTAATACTTCACTTTAATTGGAAAAAATTATTCTTTCAATAAAATTATTAGTGTAGTTATTAAAATTAAAATAATATCTTTATTTTAAATTTTTATACGCTAAAAACCTAGTCCAAATTAAATCGAAGACAGTGTAGTCAAGCTGAACAATCTAAAAAAACTTTTATGTTGTGACTGATATGTGACTATGGTTTATTATTTTTAACTTATTATTTTTAATAACATGTATCTGATTTTCGTTATTGTTACTGTAACTTCTGATCGGTTTTTTTCTGCTTCTATTTTAAAATTAAAAACATTACAATAATAATTAAATATAAAGTATTTTATATTTGATTAGACAAATATATTTCAACGCTATTTATAAATAACATTAAGGTATATTTTAAATCATCGGCTAAGTTTTGAATTTTTTTTGTTTTTGAGAGAGGAGAGGTGAATCTACTTAATTTTTAAGAGTTGAGTTGAATTGTTAAGAAGAGTTCAATCATTGAATCATTGAATTCAACCGTTTTGGGGATGGCAAGGATCAAACAACATTTTAATTTGATTGTAAAATTTCAAATTGTAATGTAATATGATTTATGTAGGATTCTTACTATATAGTGTCGTGTTGCATAATTAAATAAAAATTTAATCTAATATACCTTGGATTCTTAATCACTTTTGAAATAAACTTATTGATTTGTCGTCGAAGGGCTTGCTGGTATTTGGGACTTAGCAGGCCAGTAGGACTAAGTTTCAAAAATGTGACCACCACTGTTGGTCCGGTAAATCCCCAACACCAAACATGCATTACTAAATAATTTTATTAATTATTGATCAATGTCGATAGTTTTTGTTATAAAATTCAACCTGAAAAAAGTAAGTTACGGAATAAAATAATAACGTTGCCAGGATTAGAGGGAGGAAATATTATTCTTAATTTCAGAAGTATTAATTTTTTTTATTTACAAGAAATATTATTAAATTTACTTAATTTATTTAAATTAATCAACATTTTTTAAATCCTAGAATTATAACCATATAAAATATTTTATCTATAATATCGTCGGTAACGTGTCGCGGGTTCGATTCCATTGAGCTGGCTTATGTAGAGTTTCCCGTCTTTTCTTGTACTAATAAAAGTTTTTAAACAAAATAAATAACAATAAAAAATTCAAATGCACATAAAATAATAATTAAAAATTAATAGTTTCTCCAAAAATACATTTTGTATTGTTAATTAGGTATTTCAAAATTTAATATGCAGTGAGTACAGAAAACTTTTTATGTTTAATTAAAATATAATGCTATGAAAAGAAAATTATATTAGAAATAAAATTATTGTTATATTCTTTTTTTTATCGTGTTCTTGTAAACAAATATTTTAGTCAAACATATTTTTTGTATCAAGCATTAAATATGAGATCTCATGATTAGACTTAGGTTTAAGACTTAACTAAGCTTAAGATTAAGATTTAAAGTCTAAACTGTAACCTTATATATTTTTTTAAGAAACTAAACACTGTGTGTCAATTTACAAGAGTAGTATGTGTTAACGTGCGATATTTGGTTTTTTTTATATATATTTTTTACGTATATGTCGACATTTCATGAAAATGTTTGTTTTATTAGTATAATTACTTTTTCATCACAGTTACATTAATATCAAGTAAATATATGTTTTACGAATTTAAGTCTATTTTTACGTTGGACATGGTGGTGTAATCAGATGTTAAAGAATAATCTTGTGAAAAACTTTTATTAAGAATATTAACTTTTTTGAATCGCACCACAAATATTTAAAAATATTCCTGGGTTTCATTCAAGGATGCAAGTGAAATTTTTTTAGGAAACAATTAATGTGAAAATTAAGAACCTATCGTTAATTGTATGCTAAAAACTATTATACCTTGTTGTAATATATCGTTATAGTTGTAATATGAGCGTTAAATTATATTATCTGTAATATGATTTAGATGAATTCCAAGATAACTTGTATGGCATTAATGAAAATCGGGGGGATATTTCATCAAAATACAAAACGTATGGAAAAACTTTACATTGGAAAGTTGTGGATATTTTTCACAAAATTTTTACTCTAATTATTATTTTTAACTCTTATTTTGTAACCCTTTCTTTGTAATTAATTAATTAATGAAGATAAATGAAATCTAACTATCTACTGTGCTCAGCGTATAAATATATGTAAATTCGTAATTCGTGTTCATTAAGTAGATGGTTAAATTATGATTATTTAGTTATTTCATCGTTAAAAAATAAAAACTGCACACACCGATTACACCTGGCCCAATTGTTTCGCGGTCGAAGCATAATGCATAATATTATGCACTTATATGTACCTCTCCTCACCCCAACTACCAATAGTGTGGTTAGAAATGAAATAATACTGCACTCTGTTCGTTTGGACGATGATTATTTTTCCTTGGGGTCTTCGTAAAACCCCTCGGCGGAATACAACTCACATTGTATTACTCTCTGAACAATAACTTTTGTTTGGCAAAAAACACGTTGAATCTATCGCATCGAACTAAGTCTAGACTGGCGCAATACCCATAATAATAACGATATGAAAAAATGGTAAATAAAACAATTAAAGGAGCACAGAAAACTTTATTTTTCTATTGTTCGATTTCTATATGGATTTGGCATCTGCATACTTGCATTTCCTCGTATATTTGCATCAAAGTGTCCGTCTATATAAATGAAATTACAATCCTATTACATGTGATACCCGAGTTTCTAATGTTTTTCGAAGTCCAGCGTGTGAAGAATTCGTTAGGACTAACTCGAAACATTTCAACAGTATTTTATAACTATAATTGAGTATAATTCTAATCAAAATTATTTCACGTTAAAGTCTAGAAGAAGCACACAGTATTTCGACGATACAATGACTTTATTTGTGATTGAAACAATATGACTTATAATCTTGATTGCAGTAAAAGCAAGATCAAGTACAGTCGCGGGTAAAAATTTTCAACAAAATGCATGTGTGGACAAAAAACAGGTTTTTGCAATCGATCGCTTGAAATTCAATGCAGACACCTTTGTAGTAATGTGAATATGTTGTGTGCTAAACGTTAATAATCCACAGCCGTCGCAGATCGACTGGTTTTATCGATATTTTATACTTTGCCGTGTGTTGAATTTTGTTAAGGAATACTTACCCCTTATTTTCTTTTAATTGCAGCCGACCACTGTCATCAACCAAGATCGACGAATGACTTCTTTGAAATCATATTGACACGCCACATAAGCACATAGTTACACATCGAACGTATGATTGGATCCAACGGTCGCCAATGTCGAGAAGAAATGAATGCATCAGTCGATATCAGATAAACCATCGAGACAGAAGTATAGATAATATTAAATTCACGGAACGCCAATATGAGACATTATTAATCATATATATTACTTCATATCATGAAGTATGTCAACTACACAAAGTGTTTTTTCTAAGCAAATGCGATTTGTAAAAGTTGTTAAATTAGGAAAAACTATGGGAAAATGTATTATCTCGAGTTAGTTATTTTCGGTTATTAGAACTAAATTTCCGAAACTATTTAACTATGACTGAAAAGTTAGAGGATTAGTGTTTAATTTTAGTCTACAACGACCTACCCCCAACCTAATTTGTTTTGCTAGTAAAAGTCTTGCCCTGAACACCAGCAAAAAGTGTAGGTGTATGGCCATTAAACAACTTTCAAATGCATTACAGATTTTATCTACAAAGAAGTTGATTTTATTACCATAATATCAGTTGAATTAATTATTTATCGATCATGGACAATTGGCCACGAGCAAATATTATAACGATGGAAATAGAACATTAGTTATTATCACTTAAAGCATCTGTTCATTGTAATTTTTTTGTGCACTAACCAGTTTACAGACAACAATTATCGTTGTCGGAAATTACTTTGTATGTATAGACACGTTGGAAATTTTAATATCTGTTCGGTATTTTTAATTAAAGTTGGGAGTTGGTGAAAATTAGATAAATAAATATGTGCTAAGTACCTTTATAATAAAATATTACTGTGTCATAGAGATAAATATTGCAAAATTTTCAAATATTTTAAATTTGTATGGTTTTAAAATCCTTCGCGATTTTGAAAATTAAAATATTAAGTAGAATGTTAATTATAATTTTTATGTGTCTGTTTTTTTTTGGACGTGCAAATCATTGTTTTACTATCATAACCATTTTCAAACTCTCATATGGCGAATGGGGGATAAATAATGGGTCAGATAAACGTGAAGGTCAGAGAACTTGTGTTTTTTTAATTGGTTGTTGATGTTTAATTTATGCAAATAACATTGCACTAAAAACCAAATAACAATTTATTATATTTACTGTTAATTATTTCTAGTTAAAATTTAACAAAACACCTTTAATGTTTCAGACAATGCACACTAAAAAGTAATTTGAATATCAAATGTTACTTAAAAATAATTAAAAGAAATGAATGAAGTTATATAGTTTCTATTTATTTTAGCTTTATTTACTGAACACAATTTTCAATTTAAATCTACAAAGCTTTGATTTAAAATTAAACCGTATCCGACTAAGAATAACTTACTGATAGGATGTCGGCGTCTCCATGGCGCAATAGCTATCAAAATCAAAGACAGGGTCATAAACATGGAATGTTCACTTGAAATATAAGTCTCATGCGAATTCAAACAGTTATGTGGACCACACGGTATCGAAGCCTTCGGTAGGTATGGTATCGTAAAAGAAAAATTCATGAGAGTTCGGTATGGTCACGTAGTCATTGTTATCATTGACAATTTTCTCAACAGCATTAAACTTTGTTTAAAAACATGCAAAAGCCTGAACTTTATGTCAATATTTATTAAACATTTACAAGAATAACAACGGATTTTAGAGTAATATAAAAATAAAAGACATTTTTTGGCTAACTGATCAGAATGAAGTTATCAATGAAATATTTAAAATGCATAACTTGAAGATGTTTATTTCTAAAATAAAGCTTCAGTCGATAATTATATAAAAGGCATCAAGCTGACAACTTATTATTAGTTGTTAGTATAATGATAATTATTACCATCATTATTATTTTGAATTTTACACAATATATTTTAATATTAGGTTTTCATCACAATTTTTTAATCACGCGATATGATAATTATCATTGATCAAAAAATAACTTTTTTAATATTTGTACTATAATTATTGACTACTTATTATTAACTAACCAAATATTAAAACGAAAATCACCAGAATTTTTTTTATTTTATCATTTAATAAAAGCATGTACCTGATATTAATACCTTAACATGTGACTTTTAAGAAGTGGGGAAATTAATATCTATATATTCCTTAATGTGTATAAAATGTAAAAATATTGATGAATTTAAACTGATTATACAAAGTAATTTTATATAAAAATTTACAACTTGTAGTAAAGAACGATTATTGATATCATATGGTAGGTGCAAAGTTAATTTTATCATAAGTAATTTATTTATGATTACATAATTTTTCATTTGTTCAATTAAAAATTAATAAAATATTTTTGAAACAAAACATTATCTTAAGAATTATTTTCGTAAGGCATAAGAAACGTTAGCCAGCTAATAAATTTATTGAAAAAAATTATATACTATGTATCTAATTTTTGTATGACAAAATTTAAATAACTAAACTATGAAAATGAAAATACCTAAATACACAGAATTTTATAATAAATTTTTGTATTAATTATTAATGAAACAATTGCCTTAAGAAATAATTAATCTATTAAGATTAACTAGTTATTTATTAATTTTTTTATACATTGTCACTTAGTTGTTTTATTTTTCTATTTTTAATTTCAACCTGAATTTTTTCATAAAATATCAAATTTTTAATTTTTAAATGACTCGAACTATTATATTATTTTAGATGTTCATTAGATTTGCTTACTCAATAAAAATCGTTTGAAAATACACTTAAGTTTAGTTGGTCTCTTTATGGAGAATAATTAGGAGGTCGAAAATGATTAGGTAGTTTGGTTATGACTTATTTAAAAGAAATAAAAATCTTATCTGTATTACGAGAAAAATGGAGTTAATTTTACATAAAAAAATGTTATTATTATTTATAATTGCATGATTTTCTTACTTTTTACTTGGTTTTTTGACAAATTATTTATGTTAAGAATGGCATTTTCTAAAATTAATAATTTAAGACTAATTAGACTAAAATAACTATAGAGGGTGTTCAATAAGTAAGGAATCAGGTTAATTGTTATAAACAATGAGAAAAATAGAAACCTGTTTCCTTATTTACTTAACACTATATATTTGTTAGTTTTTGGGGATTTAGTTTGAATACAACGTTTAAAACGGTAACATAAGACGCAACACTATTTATCTCAATAGAATTTTTAATAATACTTCAATTTTTAATCAATTTTTGATCTAATAACATGTCAAGAGTCATAATTTTGCACATATGATTTTTGTTATAATTATTAACTGATTAGCATTATGTTATAACTTAAAATTACTCCAAAATTCTTGTATGAACATGATCTAGTATTGATATTCGAAAAACACCATACAATTTTACAATAAATAATTCATGGTAAGTTGATACACATAAATGTTATATAAATGTCAATTGTAGCTGACTAATAGTAAATACAAACTATTTTGTTCAAAATATTGCAAAGCTTAATTTAATTATACTTCACGTTGTTATTACTATATATTGAATTGCTCGGGCTCATTATATGTGTCAAATGAATTGATATAGTTCGTGACAAGGATATGCTAAAAACATTATCTGGTGATAGTGTTTTACCGGGGTCAATAAAAACTTTTCAGAAGAATATTATTATATGTTATTATTATTATTAATATTTAAAAAAAGTTATTACATAGTCGAAAGATTGACTATTGAAACGCTGAACTTAATTATATCAAACTAGCCGAAGAAGTGAAATATTCACAATACAATTATTCAAATTAAGTATACATTTAAGGGACTAGTAATTATCATTAATTTAGATTTATATATAAATTGAAAAATTGTAAACATTTTACTAATTTTAAATACTCATTAGGTTAGGTATTAGTATTTCATGTTTAAAAAATATTCATACATTTAAATGATTAGTAAATAAAATTTTATAGTTTTTTTCAATTTGTTGTTTTTTTATATTTAAGAATGTTGTCCTGTCACGATAATTGTTTTTCCAATTTATATAATTTGGTTAGAAGTGTATGCTACTAAGTAAAATTTTTTTGGTAATTTTATATTTAAAGTAACTGTTACTATTCCTCATAAAATTTTCATAATTATAATACTAAAAATAAAGACGTAAAATAATACTTACGCTAAAATGACTTGAAGACCAAAATTCTAACAAATATTGG
Organism: Daktulosphaira vitifoliae; assembly: GCF_025091365.1. Classification (NCBI taxonomy): domain Eukaryota; kingdom Metazoa; phylum Arthropoda; class Insecta; order Hemiptera; family Phylloxeridae; genus Daktulosphaira; species Daktulosphaira vitifoliae. The sequence continues at coordinate 87,991,811 of NW_026099572.1, forward strand.
TCGTTTTTATAGAGATTTGAACGCACGTTATCAACCTTCCACCTGCTATCACACTTGCCTTAGTATTCGTTAAATTGAATTGGGAAGCTAAACTAATAAAATGTTATCTCGCAGTTTATTATGTATTAATTTAATAACTATTAAATACTGTGTTGTAATAGATTATTTAATCAAAAATGTTATTGGCGTAACAAATAATTAAAGTTAAGAAATGATTTATCAGTTTGTCGGTCGCCCGTGTGGGGTGTGCGAATAGTATGTTAAAGCAAACTGAGCACTGGTCTTCCGAGTCTGTGTGCATGACCGTCGGATATTATTCATAATATCAGCTGAACCGGCCGGTACTTCTACTATCCCTCCACCGATACTTCTTCCTCGGTTGGACTTCTGGACATAGACTGGAAGGGAAACCCCGAGTATATGCACTCATGAGGGGTCATACGTGTACTACAGCAAGTTACAATAAGTTTATGCAAAAGTATAATAAAAAAAATTTTATGAAACCGTTCACATACATACCGTACACTCTTTAACGGGTTTCAACAATTCGTACAATTAAACTAGTTATGTACACTAATATGCTTACATTAAACTACTGTAACTTGATTAAGGTTAAGTTTAGATGCTGACATACATTAAAAATCATTGATTGTAATAATATAAGTTTTATTGGGCATTTAAAAAAAATGGATAAAATTAAACAGTTTGATAAAAATAATATTTTATTTTTTTACTTTACTTCTGTTATGTTTATCTGCGATTATATTTTCCAAATTTCATATCAGTTGATTAAAGAAATTTTATGTTTCAATTTTATTATAAAATATCTTAAGGCTATAATATTAATATCATAAACCCAAAACTTTGTATATACTTGTAAAATTTTAGTTTGCTTATTTTTATTATTAAAATAATATATATTTACATATGTAAACTTAAAAAGTTTTAATTTAGTAAATAGATAGAAAACTTAATAAAATTAATTTACATTTTTGCTAAAACATTTTTATTATTCTGAAAAAAAGACCACCAATAAACAATTTATTGCACACAGTTGTTTTTGTCATGATAACATTTCTTTTATAATTATGAAAAACCATTTCCTGATTGGTATGTGATAGAAGTAGGTATATCATTTTGCCTAGTTAATCTAGAAATAGACATTGTATAGTATTTTCTTATTTTTCATCAGACATTGAATTGGTACGATGTAGCCGAATCGATAATGCGACAATGTCTGATGCAAACTGATACCAGATCGAGGTTCGGTCTCGGAGAGCTTCGCTCGCTGAGCAATTGCTTAACTCGGTAATTGGAGTCGTTATATCTTTATGGCGACATCTTATCTATTATTACAGTCAGTTTCGTAGTTTTTTTCGATAAGAAATCTTATCATTTTGAGGATGCTGCTATAGACATAACCAGTCGCTAAAACAAAAAAATTGATATTCGAGTGATCGTTGAAATGTACGATTAAAGTAGTATTATACAATTTTTAATTATAAATTTGTATTTCAGTTCCCATTCATTATCTAGTTTTGAACATAAAATAACTAAAAAAATTGTCTTGATTTGCAATGAGTTCGGATTAATAGCGCGCCAATTCATCGCGTAACATGGAATTTTTTAATTTATATAGTGTATGAACTTATATCCTATTGCTTATCAATAATGATATGGTATAATAATAATAAATCTAAGTGATATTAAATTCATTTTTAAATAATAAATCTAAGTCCTAAAACAATTGGTTGATTTTGAAGAAGGCGTTTTGAGTGCAATAGCTTTTAAATTTCCTGAAGCGCTAATAAAAGGATATTTTTTAATTTTTCACGACGTATTTTAAACTGCAGGTCTCCGATAAAACAAATAAATGATGTTACAAGGAATAACTCATAACTTTCAATTGCAATTGTAAATTTCATCAATTTTGTTTATACATGTAAACAACGATCGTTTTTACTATGATAAGTGTTTTATGCAACTATTTAAATGTTTTTAGTAAATAGTGTTTAATGTGATTATTATCATTATTTTTATTTGACGAAATTTTGCAATAAAATGACGCGTAATTAATTAGACCACGATAAATTGGCGCCTGATGAATTTATGTAAATCCAAATATTCTATACAATACAAGTATTGTAATTTCAAATGTAAAATTGTACTATACAAGAACGAGGACATGTGTACTTAGATCTAAATATTTGAAAATGTCGACATATTGTAAATATTTTATGTCTAGGTAAACAAAAGCAAGAATTCTGTTAGCTTGTCTATTGTGTATTTTTAAAAATGCTGAATTTAAATAGAATTTATTTCTATTTATTGCATCAGACCCTCGGTTGTTTTTGAATTGCTCTGCAAGTTCTCAAATCGTGTCTTTTCTCTTTCACAAAAAGCCGCCTTTTTGCTACTTGATCGTTTGTATTCACTCTGCACATATTGTGTAATTTTTTTCTAAAATTGTTATTTTTTAAAGTTACCCCTTTATGATTGTCGCAAAATATCGTCACAATAATCGGCCAGCTCAGAAATACTAGCCTTGTATTTCTCAGTACTAAACGTATAGACCTATTGTGATGAGTTGCAATTTCTTTTTTAGGCTCATTGAAAGTAAAATGTGGTGGTAGCGGTTATTGGGGTACAATACTATCTATGTGAAATAGTTGCAGCAATTTGTTCAGGGTAGTAGTTGTAGGCTATATTCCTACAGGACATGTAAATAATGACAGTATTATTCGTTACTAAAAGGTCAGGGGCGTTATAGTGGTCATAAAATAGGGTCAAATGGTTTATGAAGGGTGAAGTTTTACTTTAAATAGTAAAACATAGTCTTAAAAATAGGTGTTAAGATGATACTAAAAATTAATAATGCTAAAAATATAACAATTCCCACGATTCTTATTTCATTTAAAAGTTGTTGGTATAATTATCTTACTTAAAAATAATCCAATAACGGTAATATTTTTCTCATCTGATTTATATATTGCAATAGATTATTAGATTACTAAATTGGATTATAACAGATTTAAATGTAATTATGAAAAGATGTTAATTATAATAATTAAGTAGTTTTTACACTTTTTTTTGTGACAGCGGCACATTTTAGAAATAACCGATCTGGAAAAATTAATCAAACTGGCCCAATTTGCTTTTTAATAGATAAAAGATAAATTGTTAAAATACAAAAAAAAGTCATGGTATGATTTCCAGCCAAACGGGAACTTTACCATTGTTCCTATCCCAAAAACCTAAAGTTGTTAGTGGGTATAGTTAAATTTTTTTATATATATATATATCCCCATGGCAAATTTCTACGTATTTATATAGTAAATAAAGTAGTTTTGAAGTAATATTTCAATTAGTAAGCGTAAAACTACAATTTTTATTTGTGTCTAACCTCACTCCTAATTCCCATAATTGTTAGGTATATTCGTAGGACTATTGACCGTTAAGACCTGTAATTTTACTATAATCGTAATAAGCATAAAAATGTATGCATTAGTGATTTATTGCACAGCAACGGAGACATTTTTCCTTCATTATTTATTTTTCTTTTTATCTCCTAGTGCAGTTTCATTTACAATCGTTACGTCTTGAATATCACACGTACTGTATTATAGAATGCAACGAAAAGGGGGGTGGACATTTAAACTGGTTTCTTGGTATATTTTATTTCCTCTTCCCTTTTCTATCCATTTCTCACGAACACCCCCGCTTTATCATAAATATTTGTTTATAGTTCAAATCGTAAACATTTTTACATACATTCAACTCCCTAACCAATTTTTATCTATTAATGTTTCTAGTCTTCTTCTGTTTATATTTTGATTATGTGGTTAGAAAAAAATTTTTCGATTATTCAAATAATTTTTACGATATACTATATGTAACTAGCAGTTAAAAAATATATATAACACTTTAAGTTTCTTTGAAGTATTAGTATTGGATAAAAGATATTGTGTTCGAAATTTCAATCATTAATTTTGAAAGTAAATTTGAAGTACGATAAAGTCTTATATCAAATGTTGATTGATTAATTCTGGAGATGTATTAAAATCATATTTTTGGTTTCAGCATCTAATTTTATCGTGGATTATAATTTTTAACTTGTCTTCCTATTTAAACAAAAATTTAAAAATGTGTCATTTTTATAAAAACTGATTAGGATGCAGATTAGCGATTTAAAAATAATGTGTAATACAAAAAATGATATAATTTCAGCACTGATCATTAAATTACTTAATTATTACACCTATAGCGTAAAAGGGTAATTTGTGCTGAATAATATTATAGACAGTTAAAAGTGGAACTTCTTCACACCTACATATCTTATAATTTTTTAATGACACGAATGAAAAAATTCATGTATTTATAGGTATACTATTTAAAACATTATTGAAATAAATAGTTTCAAGACACGACTATATAACCAAGGTCAAATTCATGCGCCCATGAAAATCGAGACCCTGAATTCGATCACGGATTATTTTATATAAATTAAAAATTCATCATTTATTTACATTTTGACAGCTAGATCATATTTCTTGCCTTTGTTGGATAAATACTGCACATTATTATTAAATAGCAAAGTTCAAGATACAAGTGTTCTATTACTAACATCATATTTTCAATACCGACAGCGGAAGCCAACGAAATTATGAACGATGTTACATACTACAAGGCGCAATTGTTATTAATCTTATAACTAACTCATACACATAATATGCAGTAAGTTTTTTGTACCAGAATAATATTTTCACTCTAAGTCATAACAAGTTGTAGGTGAGTCTACTTGTACGTGTGAACAGTAGTGATACAATTTTAATTAACTGCTATAACTGTTATTTTCTACGAAACCTTAACTATACTACATTTATTGCTTTATGTATCCATTCATTTCTTGATAGGTACGAGGAGCTTACTTATTTTCAATACATATATCGTTGAATTAATTCGTAAGGAATTTTTTTTTTTTATCATTCTATTTTTTGGTCCAGTTTTCGCAGAGTCGTGGCAATGTACCGACAAGCCCTTCACCTTGATAGTTGCAATTCAGTAGTAATGAATAATAACGTCATTTTATATATTGAATACGTTTTCTTTTATAACCGTGATTAGTGTCACAATTTATTACTAATGTGTAAAAGTACTTTTGTTTTTGACCATTCGTGGTACAGAATCTTATTTTGTTAGATTATTAAAAATAAATTTGCTTGAATAAAATAAAAGTAATGTCTGAAATGTAATTAATTAGAAGCGTCATTTGGGAGGTGGTAGATTAGGCGATCACACATACTGATTTTTCAGTGACCCACAGAAATTTGGTATTTTTTTCCAAAATATCATAATTATAAAAATTTTTAAAAAATTGGTCAATAATAAAAATTTTGAGTATAAAAAGTGTCTATTAGAAAGTTCATATGCCCTAAAAATAAAGAAATGACACCACTAGTATAATAATAAATATAAGAACATATCAAATATTAAATAATATTAAACTAGTCAATGAAAATTAATAAATAATTAGCCTTGTTCACTTAAAGATAAGTTCTTACTTTAAAAAATACCTATATATTTATATTCACAAAGTAAAATATGTTTAATGATTATAAAAGTGGAACACGACTTTATATTTTCAATATATTGTATATTATTTAATTATTTAATATAATAATTATTTTTGAGTTATTAACATTTTTATACCTAGACAAGAAAAGCAGGGTGGCTGAAAAATTTCTAATAATAAATATAAAGTAATTCACCGTCATTTAAAATCAAATTTAAAGATTATTAAGAAAATACTAAAAGAAATTTTTTTAACTTTTTAGAAAATTACTTAAAAATTTCCGAAAATTTGACAACTATATTACATATACTTTCAAGAAGCCTTATAAATTCAAATATTATTCAATAATTATAATTTTTGTGTTCAATTTTTTTTTATTTTTGACGTTTGTCAAAGTCATGAAAAAGTCGTTATGTCCCTACTTAAATAAAATTCAATGTTAAATTGTCTTTATGTACATTTTTTTTTTTATTTTACTCCAATATTACTTTTTAAAAAATGTATAACTAGACGATTTTTTTTTATATTAAAATACCTTACAAGGGTTTTGCTATAGTAATGAAGATACCTATTTTCATATCGCTTACATGGAATATAAAGTTTAACTTATTTTAAATATTTTGTCTCCCCTGAATTAAGATACACGTTTTTTAATTTTTGAATAAGCTTAAATTGTCCCTACCATTACACGTGATGTACTAGTGTCCAAACAGTAACATTTATGTTTTTTACGCTCGTGGTACGAGGTTCGAACACTGGCCGTTGAATTGGCTCTATTATCATTTATTGCTTAATCCTTTTTGAGTTAGAAAACAATTTTAAATTCATTTGATTTTTATCTTATTTATATTGAATAACTTTAATGGATATAAAGGACTCCATCAGTGTAGTTTCTCCTTGTGAGAAGATATAGGTAGTAATATATAAGAAATATAGAAGATATAAGGTATAGGTAGTAAAATTATTTTACCATGAGATTTTTTTTGTGTCTATAATTCATTTTTTTTAGCTCTCATTTGACGAATTGTTTTAAAAAAACATTATGTGAAAACACTTTGTATCTAGTTAAAGATATTACTTTAAAAATTGAAAAAAATGTTCCTTTTTGTTGAATAATTTTACTTTGTATTTTATTAATTTTTTTTAACGCTTTTAGTGTGTTCTACTATCATTGTATAATATTCCAAATTTTTTGGTAAGATGTACTATATAATTCATTCCTAAAAAATTCACTTTGGGGATCACCTGAATTCATCTAATAAAATCAATTATTATAACACGCTCATTTGAGTAGATATTTTTAATAATTTTTTTTTATTGTTTTTTTTAATATCGGTACAAAACTATGAAAAATATTCAATTCACACTGGACCAATTTTAAGGATCAATGTGTCAAAAAACACAATTTTAAGCATGTTGAACTTAAAGTCACCAAATATTGTAATAAATATTTAATTTTAGAAATATAGATAAATATCTACAGAAAAAAAGGCAAAAAAACTTTTTTTAATTAAATATCTCCACAAATAATAAGAGTATATAATTCGTTTTTATATAGAATTACACAGTAAAATCATATTAATAAAATGAAACATTTATTAATCAGCATAGAAATAAAATATATTTTACTAAACCAAGTTTTTGCGCTGATTTCAAATGTACAATTAGAATTTTTCTATCTCTTTTTATTATTATTATTATTACTAATATATAAAAACGAGTATTTACATTTAAAAATTTATTTTTTATATGTTTAAAATACTGTGTGAATTATTCAAAATATCGTGTTTAACCTTTTTCTTGTTTAAGTTTATTTAAAGTTAATTTTTATGAAAGTTTATAATTTTAAAATATTAAACTTTTTTTAGTTGTACTAGTAAGTTTGAAATTAATGTCATTAATTTGCAAATTTTATGAATATATAAAAAATTGTTTTGTTTAAATTGATAGGTCAGGAACTTTTATAATTACTATAAACAGTAAATTTATAAAAAAAAAACCCCAAAAATTCGTTAAAGTCACTTATTATATTTTTTGTATAGATACTGTAGTAAATCATTTTAATAGAAATACTATTTATTTCTATGTAACTCTTGCTGTTTAGATAAATGCCACAATTGAAATATTTAGAACTATTTTCCGTATAGTTATTTCCTATAGTATTCTATACTATAATAATATTCAAGAAATTCTGTGTCTAGTTTCATCTATGTTTTCGTCAGCTTTTGTATTGTTGAATTTCATTTTAATCTGTATTTTTTATATGTTAATACTCGTTTTTAACTAATTTATAAAAATATCAAAAGTTAGTGGTGACGAAAAAAATATATTTGCAGATTTGAAACCAACGCAATCAAATTCTCAAGAAAAGTATTTTTGACTCTGATGAAAATTCCTTGTAGATCATTTATTCTTATTAACAACAAATTATCATCTGAAAAGTTTTGTATCAAGCCTTTCAATTTTTATACACGTTTACCATAAAAGTAACAACTACTTTATAATTTTTTATTATTTCTCCGTAAAAATTACAATATTAAATTATTAAAAATTAAATTCATACTATATTCAATTGCTATAATAAATATTTATTCATAAATTATACTTATATAATAATTAAATAAATAGGAGTTCATTTTGGTTTTGAAATTATCCACCGATTTCTAAAATGAAATACTATCTAGACTTTTGCATCGAAATGTTTCTTATGATAGTGATTTTAATTTGTAAAATATCATCTATACTTGTCCCAAATATGCTTTGTTTACACTATGCCGCGACCCCACTGTGCTACCATTTTTTATTATAAAATTAACTTCCTTAATAGGTATGATTAAATAACGAATGGTTTTGTAAATTTTTAATGCTAATAAATGGACAACGTTTTTGAGAAATGATCAAATAATTTTTTACTTTTACTTATTAAGCTATAAAATTATTAAATGTTACAAATTAAGTTAATTTTGAATAAGACACTCATTTTCTCAAAAGTATTGAATATTTTTAATTATCTAAATATGAACGATTATTTAATTTGTAACCTGTATAATATTACAGAAGAACAATAATAATATACAATTAAATAATAGTAAGTATCAAAAATCATTATTTAAATTTTTTTAAATAGGAACCTTTATTTTTAACCTAAATAAAATATTTCCTAGAAGGTACTACGCTTCATACATGACAATCCTAATCGCTCACTATTGGTGTTAACTAGGGGGGACCATTTAGCTATTCTTGAATATGTTTTTTCAACCTATACATCAAATACAAAGAAAGTATTATGTTTTTTTTATTACTAAACTATTTATTTTTCGTTAAGTTATAGGTTGCGAATTCAGATATTGCGTGCTATGCATAGCAAAAGATTTTATTTTTACTTATTTTGTATGTCAACAAGAAGACAAAAAGAGTATTATATAGCCAACAATACTTTTAGAGATCATTTGATATTATTCAAAAATAAAATCAACTGGATAATAAGGTACATTTAATATCTTTTTAGGAACTTATTTTAGAATACTTTCGTAGACTTATCATAGAGGCGATTGAAACTTTAATCTATTATTCTGTATAAGCATTTACACAGCTGGATGTCAAATAATGATGAGATGTATTTACATCTGAAAATATTCTAATATTATATATACTTTTGTTGAATTTAAATGGTTATTTAGAACTAGTATTAGGTTATACAAATATGTAAGAATATTTAACGATTTTAAAGAAGGGATTCATACAATATACCCTATGTCAGATTTATTTATTAAGAGGAAGTGTAATATAACATAAATGTATTCTACATCAAACGATCGTCTTATGAAATCAGCAAACATGTAACACCAACTTCTCATGTTAATTAGCTACCAGGAAAAGCTCGACGACAACTTATTTAAATATGTCAGCATATTGCCGGCACGGAATCAATAAAAAAACCGATAAAATAAATCACAGACTTAATCTAACGGAATAACAGAGTGAAATAGGTTGGAATTCCGTAACTCTAGTTTTTAAGAGATCTAAGTGCCGACAACAATTGAGAATATGTAAATAGATACATAAAAACGTAACTGCATTAAGTCACGAAGTCATACTACATGTGTTATTTCAAATATCTAAAAAGTTATTACATTTAAACGCGAAGGGATATAAAAAACAATAGTGTTAATCTTTTGCGATAATATTTTCAAGTAAAGTGAATCTTCTTTTTTGATTTCTATGTTAATTAGAGTATATTTATATTTTTAATAACATCGATTCTTTGAAATTTACTAATATTTTTAAAGGGCTAAGGAATTTTTCATAAAATACAATAACTAGAGTTTAGTTATTGTAAATTATAAAACATTTAAATTAAAATTTAATTACTATAAAGTCATACTATAGCATATTTTTGTATAATTTATAATTTATAAGTATTTAATAATATAGTTTTTATAGTCACTATTTATTTTTTATTTTTTGGACGAAAAAATGTGTTACCAAAAATTAATTTATTTTCGATATTGGGCTGTAATAACCGATAAAGCTTAAATTTTATAAAAGATTTTAAAAATATGTAAAAATTTGTTCAATGAATTAATTATTAATCATTTTAAAATTATATTGAGAAAAAACTAAAAAAATTATTATGAAAAATTTTCATTGGCTCACTTAATTACAACGTAAGAAATCAAAAGTAATTTAAAATATTTATTTTTTATGAAATTATATGATTTTCGTTTCACAAATATGTGCTTATTTGAACTATTTTAGGACTCCACATTTTTAATTTTCACCCGGGTCGTCAGCAATTCTGAATTAAAAAAATAATAAAATATATTAATAGAGTCCTGAATTAAATGCACTTATAAATGTTCTATGCACCATTTTAAAAGGAACCAAGTTTCTGAAAATTTATTTTTTGGAATAAACAGCAGCGTAGAAATAGTATTTGTTTTAGAAAGTAATACACCCCCTAATTTTCCCCAACATTATAACCCCATTAGATTATATTTCTAAGTTTTCAAGTCGATTATAACAATTTGTACAGGCTGATGACGTGTTTGGAATAACTTAAGAACATTTATAAATACATATGAATTCACTCTGTATTTATTAGGCATAACTCAGTGATTAGAAGATTAAATTAGATTTAATAAAAATGATCAATATTTTTATAAATAATTTTGATGGACATACATACATTTAATAAAGTGCAATTTATGAACACCGTTCGCCTTTGATATTAACTATACGTATTTATATAGGATATTTCACGTGATTCAAGAAAATCTTTTGATCAGGTCTTATAAAAAATTATTCATATTGGTGCAAATTTCGCAGTAGTATAACTTTATTTTAAAACTCTTTTTTTAACTTAGATGCGAAGCTGAGAATGTATTAATTTTATTATGATGTGTTTATTATTATTATTATTTTTTGTGTTTGTTACCACTTATTCTTAGCTCTCACTGGACTGATTTTGATGAACAATACGTTAAAAGATCACAAATCGTATTTAATTGAAGATATTAACATCAAAAATTGAAAAAAATTGTCCCATTCGCCGTAAATTGGGAAAATCCCCCCAAAAATTACATCTTTTAAAAACAGTAATTTTCGAAATTTTTTTTACTTTAAACTGCCATAACTTTTTGAATAATGGATGAATCTAAATAATTTTTATAAATACATTAAGTATTTACTCATCATTTGGTATATTTTTTTAAAAATCTGACCCTTCACTTGCTCGCAGAGGGGATTATTTATTATTTAAGTTATCAAAATGATAACTTTTCTACAAAAAATTAACTTTCTCAACATAATTTTTCAATGTTTCGAAAATACTGACACTTTTATATACATATCTTAAATTAGAGCTAATGTAATATACTTCAATATGGATAAAAATTTCGAACTTCAGGTTTTTTTCATAGTGAAAATGGCTACCGTAATAAAAAATATGCTATTTTTATGTTAAAATTCTCGATTTTGAATTTTATTTAATTTTAAAATACCTTCAAGGTAAGTACACTGATTTTCAAAAATATTATATAAATTTAATTGACATAGCATAGAAAGTTAAAATTATTTAAATTTTTTTTCTTTTTTAAGTCAAGAAAAATAAATTTGAAATTTTAACTAGATTAAATTGAAATTTTTATATAAAGTTGAAAGCGACGTAAGATTACTGAGTCAATAACATATATGCCTTTTAAGCTTGTGATACGAAGTTCGGATCCCAATCAAAATTACATTTTTTTAAAATTCTTTAAGAGTAATGTTGAATTTATTTGATTTTTATCTCATTTAGATTCAATAACATTAATTGGTTTTTTTATGTGACTCTCATTTATTTTACCACCTCTCACTTGTCCATTTTTTTATATTTAGGTCAAATTATCACAACTAGTAACTAATTAAAAATATTATCCTTAATAATTGAAAAAAAATCCCCTTTATAAAATTTACTTAACCAGCTTTCTCCATACAGGCAATTAAAATCCACTTTAAAGGACCCAAAAAAAAAAAAATGGTTAAAAAATGACATTTTGCACTGATTATTTTTAACATATTAAAAATCAAAATCAGTAATAATTTAAAACAATTTTTTTTTTTTATTTATTTTTTTTTATGTAAATGCACATTTTTTAATAATAAGTAGTAATATCAAAACTTATAAGTGATAGAAAAAGTTTGAATTCAGAATATTTGAAAACAGTGAGAAAAGTTGATTTAGAAAAGTAAATTTGTAATTCCGATGAAAGTTCCTTGTGTACCAATGTATTTGTTTATAAGTAAAAAAAAATGTTTTTATAAATTTTAGCATCAAGCCCTTTAGTTTTTATACATTTTTGTCATAGAAGTAACAAAAGAAACTACTTTATAATTTTTTATTATTTCTCCGTAAAAATTACAATATTAAATTATTAAAAATTAAATTCATACTATATTCAATTGCTATAATAAATATTTATTCATAAATTATACTTTTAACTACTAATCAGGATATAATTAAGGAAATTGGAGTTGTTGATGTTGCTTTTGTAAACACTATTTATAGATTTGCACCGAAGCGTTTCTTATGATAGTGATTAAAATCACTATTGTCTTTACTTGTTCCAACTATGCCACGTCCACACTGTGCTATCATTTTTTTTAAAAATAATCTGCGCTTTGAAAGAGTTTTGATAACTATGTCTCCTTTAACCGTTATATTTCTAGTTACTTGAATGATGTATTATTATTTTTGATTAAAAAAATAAAATCTAGTTATTTACTAGTAAAATTGGAAAATAATATTTCCAAATTCTTATGCACGCGCATATGCTGATTCTTAAACATTATAATTTTACTTTAAAAACTTATATTTATCAATAAATAGGCAAGAGTTTTTATTCATTTTTTATTATTTATAACTGAAAATAAATACTTTCCCAAATATATACCTCTAAACACGATATTTATGATTTTTAAAAACTAGAGAATGAATACTACTAGAAAACGAATACTGCCGAAGTTTTAACTAAAACATTGTCTAATCTAATTTTAATACGTGGTTACTAGTACTTTTTATAATAAAGAAAAAATCTAAATAAAGTCCTACTACAATATAATATTTTTTGATAACATATCCATAACTGTTAATTTGCTAGAAAATTCTAATTTTTAACATTTATTAAAGAATTAAAATTTTTATCTTAGTAACTTACAAATATTTTTACATAATAATTATAGAAAATTTTTCAGATAAAAAATATTATTTTATATTGTTAAAATATTATTTATCATTATTATAAGTGTGATATTTTAACATATATGAATAAAGAAATATAACTATACAGTAAAGTCACTAAATAGTTTATTTTCAGATATCCTTTACATTATGATTAGAAAAAATATATCAAGTCCACTTTTTACAAAAAGTTACAATAAATCAACTATAATTTTTTCACGTTCTTCAACAGTTATTTATTATAAAAATTAAAATATACATAAAAATTTTAAAATAAAAATACGATTTTTATATATGTATATAAATTCTAGAAAATATTATTATTATTTGATGAAAGATTGGATAAAATATACTTAAATTATTTTATAATTAAATTATGAAATATTTTCAGATCAAATCATTTTCATAAGAGTAGACCAATCCTTATACAAAAATATTAATAACTTAACTAATGTATTCTTTGTATTTTCACACTTGTATTATTTTAAATTATATTTGTTTTAAGTATTTATTCAAATGCAGTGTCCTTTTTTTTTATTACGAAACAGACCTCACGGCTCATTTATTGTTTTTATTGACTCAAACGTTTATAATAGGAAAAAAGAAGTTCTAAATGTTAATAATAATAATTGACGTTGACTACTAAGCACAACTGATTTTTTGTAATGGAGTATTCTATAAAAAATATTGTAATTTTTTGTTTGATATATTTCATTCAGCCATTAAATTCCCATGAGGTAATTATACTTATAAATATTATTGATAAGTAATTATATTTTATTATTAGTATATCCGTAGTTATTCATAAAGTATGATTTTTAATAGTTCTATTTTCTATGAAAAACTGTTTTAATAAAATTTAAATAAAATGTCTGAGACCTCTTTTATTAAATATACTTTTACATTAAATAAAAAAGCATACATGATTAACTTCTTTGTGCACGAATAATTAAAACGTATGAGTATTTTTCCTTTTTTTCTTGTTTGATTCTTGTTTGTTTTTAAATGTAGTGTCATTTAAAAACAGAAAATATGAACAATTTATCAGTATTATATTTAGATTTATATATTGCCATCTTTATAAACTTTACTTGTACATTTGTGAAAGATTTAAAGTGGTTTAATGTGTTTACCACTATATCAGATTCATTTAGTATCATACTTTTATTTTGAGTTCCATATACAGAAAAATTCAGGAGCAGGGAAAACACCTGCTGAAATTTTATATTTTTAAGTACTATTATATTACTATAATATATAGTTTAATTTATAATGTATGACACGTTTACATTAAATTTTTAATTATAAATAAATTTTATTGTGATTTAATTTAATTTATATGAACTGTGTTTGTTAATAATATAGTATTTTATCATCAAGAGTTATTTTGATATGATATAAAAATGTTTGTCAAATAAAATATTAATCTTTTTTTTTTAATATTGTAGTTTAGTTAATTATTTTAAACATTATTTTGATTTGTTAGGTAAAAAAAAAATGAACTGTTCTTAAGTAAATATCTTATTTTTTAAATGAGTGCGAATCACACAATTTATTTTTATTTTTTCTTGTGTGTTTTTATAAAAATGTATGGGTAAACTCTATCATTTTTAAATGTTAATGTCAATTTTAAAATTAATATATCAAAATGTCTACCAACCAGTTAACAAGTTTTTTAGTTTATAACTCATAAAAAAAAATATAAAAATGCTAAAAGAATTACAATTTACAAGTGTGTATCATATTAAGTTAGATTAGATTACAATAATGAAACGAATCTATGAGGCCGAATCAAACTAAAAATTATTTTGATTAACTTCAACTCTTTATAAAAATTTTGCATTTTGACTATTGAAGTCTCTGTAAATGATATATTTAAGCGTTATTTTTTATATTCGTACGAGCGTTATTAAAATTTTGTGTTTATTATTATTTTAATATTTTTGTATATGTGTTACAATTATATATTTAAGATATAACTGTCTGTAACCGTTAAAAGACTCATGACTTCTAAATTTTTTTAAGTCTAATATTGGTGTGTGCGACAGAGTTAAGATTGGAGTTCTGGTCTTTAAGTTAGTCCTAATAACTACTAGCTGGCTAGTCATTGTGCTGAATCGTCCTTTTAAAGGTAAAGAAAAAAATTATTGTGCTAGTGACTGAAGAACAGTCACTCTATAGTATTCTACTTTTGATTTGGACCACACTGGCGGGTCCGGAGGCTACACTTTAGCAACTCCCTAGTTTGGGGGTTATGTTGACTTGCAGTATTTTGATGGGAAAACTCGGAAAGAGCCAACAAACGCGCTTTGACGTTATTTAAGTATTCATTCAATTCTTATATGTGGATTCGTGCCGTAAGCCGGCCAACTTAGTCGGGTTAAAGTGGCGGATGACACTATTAAAAATATAACAACAAAATTGTATATTATCAATTAATCAAATCAGAGAATATAATGTAATCAAATTTTGTTTATATGTTATGTAATCGATAAATTATATTCATTTCTTCATGTGGAATTGCATACTTTTATTGTTTTTACTTCATACCTAATTGTAAAAATTATAAAACAAATACATTTAATAATATTATATTTATAATTTATGGTTTTTTTTTTTGTTTTTTTATTACAATTTCTAAATATAATTATTTTCAGGGAGTAAAATATCCCCTATTCGTTTCCTCTTTCGATGGAAACAATTTTGTATGTAACATGCAAAAATTGCCACAACAAACATATTACAATCCTGTTGACAAAAAATGGAGAAGAGAAAAATGTGAAAGCCTTGGATTTACTTATCAAGAACAATCTAATAAACCATTTACACCAAATATGATACCGCTTGAATTGTTAAATAAAAGGCATTCACTATATAAGACATTATCTCTATATATATGTGGAAATCAAAATATACACTTAGAAATTGAAAAAAAAATCATAAATGTAAGTTTAAAAAAAATGTATAAAAGTAGATATAATATGTAGTTTTGGATCTTTATAACGTTATTAATGTCATAAAAAAAATGTAGACTCTAAGAACCAATAGCATTATTGAAGAATTTTTTGGTACCAGAGAATTACTTGATGAATATATCGAGAACAATGTAAAAGTTTCTAATACAGGTATGATTAGACTTCATTCTTATTACACAGGTTGTTTTAAATCTATCTGACTATGCTTATAACTTTTAAATTTATTACTAAATGAAAATTCGAAATTGCTTTATTTTGACACTTTTCTTAGAAAAAATTTTAATAGATCGATGATGATTTTGGGAAAAGTACTTATCAAGTTACATATATTTTAATACATAGAGTGGGAATGGTACGTGTACACGTATACTAATACGTGCTGTACAAATTTCGACTAAAAAAGAGATAAAAGGCTCACAAATGTCTGTTTAAAATTTAAAAAAACAGTATAGTGGGAACGTAGTATAACTGGAATAACTATAGATGAAATTTGACAGTGATTGAAATGCAAAACTGTAGAGAGTGTTAACGTTTTAGAAAGAATTATTGGATTTTTCCAAAACCAACATGAACTACTGTTTCTTTATTTATATAAAGTTATAAATTACAAAACTTTTAATTTATAGAAATAATAAATTAATAAACACTGATTATAGTAATTAAATTTAGTATCTAATTGATATTTAATAATTTAGTATAGTAATTTTTACAGAGAAATTATAAAAAGTTATAAAGTTTTCATATGTAAAATGATTCATTTAATATTAACCAATCTAATATTAAGCTAAAAACTACTATTTTTAAAATTGTTATTGGTGTTTTTTAATTTTAAATATTTCTCGATTGAATAATAAATTATTATTTTTTAATTCATTCCTTATACTTTATAAGAGTGTCAACATTCATTTTTTAAATGGCGTCATACATATTTATCTAGTTAATAAATTAAAAATGATTTATTTTTTATTTTATGTGCTAATTAAATCTGTATGTTTCAATTAAATAATGAATGTTGACACTCTTATTAGGTAGAAGGCAATAATAATTAAAAAATATATTTCAACGAAATGAAAATTTAATCAAAAGTTATAAGTGTGGTCAGTTAGATCTGAGACACTCAGAATATTTTATACAGGCAAAAGGGGTAGCCACCCCTCTCTATTGTGGTTTAATTTAAGGTAGACTGAGGAGCTAATAACAGGGGCGGCCAATTAACTTTTGCATATTTTAATCCTTTTATATTAATAAACAGCAAAAATAAATTTTCATAATGTTAAATTTCAGGTATTCATTTTTGTAAAGTATTAGAAAAATATATCGTCTAAACGTTATATTTAAATTATAAAAAACATACATTTAAACTCTATACGTTGGTATTTTCGTAACAACCAATTCAGAGGTATTCTAAATGTCATTTATTTTACAGGTGAAGTGGAGAGTATTGGTTCGTACGCAGAGACATTTGCTGCTTCCTTATATCTAGATACGTGTATTTATGTATTTGAAGAAATAAAAAATGATTGGGTTTTATACTACGGCAAAAACTGGCCCAAATACGATACGCTTAATATGGAAGATGAAAAATGCATTTATTTGTTCGTAACTGGACGTTTTATGGGTGTAGTTTCTAAGGTTACTAGCCCTTAAGTTATACTTCATTTATAAAATGATATTATAATTGATGTTTTAATAAATAATCTAAAGGGAACATTTTAAACAATTTTAAAACAGTAAAAACATTTTTTCAATATTTAATAAAACCATATTTTGTTAAATGACTAATTAATTTTGATGAGATCTGGATTTTTAGAAAATATTATTTATTTATGTTTTTTAAACGAGTAGTTATGAATTATACATTATTTATTTTTGAACCACTCTAATATTTATTTCGATATTCATTTTATAAGATTAAGAATGCCTCAAAAAGTGGGAATACATTTATTTATGATTGAAAAAATATATAAATAGACGATCCTAGGAACTTTACAAGTTGATTTATATTAAAATGTATGAGTTCACAACTTTTATAACAATTTGATGGAGACTAATATAAATATCTCAGGAGCCATTTATATTCGTATATTAATAACTCGATAAATAATGACCATAATGAAAGGCATAGGTAAATAAGATATTTGAGCAGTGAAATCTTCTCCTCTTGTAAAAATGTAGTAGTATAAATTATTATATTAAAATAATTTAAGAACTTTTATTTTAAATATAATTAATTATATTTGAAATAAAAGTACTCAACGTTATCAAAACGTCATATCCTAGTGACTTTACTTTTACTCAGTTTATAACTAACAGATAATTGATAATCAAGTTTTATTACCTTCAGTACAATATTGTGTATATATAGTCAAAATATCAAATATTTCTAACGAGAGGTTACTAAAAAAATACACATTGAACTAAAAATCTCTCTCCTGAAAGTATAAAGATTTGCGTTACAACCTTTATATTATAACGCAACGCATATTATTAAAAAATACCAGTCCATAAAATAGTATTAAATGTTAACGATAATAAAAACAACAAATAGAAATATTTGAAATAACAATGAATCGCAAAATATATATGTATTAATAATTTATAATCAAATAAATTTATAATACAAAAAAACTATAATTTACCTATTAATTCAATATTGTTTTTAACCCTAATCGATTTTAAAAAGATTCTTTTAGCTCTTTGATATTAATAGTTTAACTACGTAGAGATAAAAAAATGATTAAACAAAAAGCAATGCTCGTTCCAAGCTTGGTCATGACATCAATCCACGCACAACAACAGATTTACTTGCTGTATCAATTGAAACTCTCACTGCACGGTACGCTCATTATAATAGTTTCGGTAGCGACCGAAGAAAGTGTTAAAACTCGGTTATTATACCATCGCCGTGTTTGAGTTGTGACTATCATTGCCATAATAGCAGTACATAGATATAAATCGTGCATTGTAACCACTGCACGGTGTATAGTTTATTAATTCCTCCCACTCGCAAAAATCACGATGTTACACAAAAAAGCAATAACAAAATGTGTTATTTTTTGTCGTCGTCGTCGTCATTCATCGTGTGAAATTGTACTACCGCAGTTTGTTTTTTTCTTTCTTCTAAGTTTTCTTTGCAGAGTGCCGGTCTAATTGGCCGCTGTCAATTGTGTCGCGTTCGCGGTTAGAAGTATAAGAAGTACGAATGGATAAACTGTTAATAAAACTGCAAAAGGCAATAATTTTGCCGTGACAGGATATTACACCTCGCAGAGCAACTTCACACCAGGTACTTAGTCCCTTAATAAATAAGAATTACAAATTATTATAAAAATAATTCAAGTGCTTATAAGTCGGTTTAATATCACTTTCATATTATTAGCAGCAGAAAATCGATAAAATGCGATTATTTTATAGTTAATAATGTATTTTAATATGAATGTAAAATTCCAATAAATCACTAGACTTATGCATACTGGTTTCAAAGAAATTCAATCGAAAAAAAAAGTGGATACAGAAAGACTAGGGTTATGAATCACATGTGTATCATTGTTGAGATTTATTAAAATATATCCGAAATAGTATGAGGTCATCGACATATCAGACTAGATTGATAATTATTATCTTTAAATGAAAAATGTCATTTGTATTTTTCCAAACGGAATTCAATCTTGTAAATTATTTAACAAGAATTTTAATATTAAAATTTCTCAGTTTAAAAACTAAACGTCGAATTGAAAAGTTAATTGTTAGATGTCGAAGCATTAACTTGATGATTGAATATTTTTCGCGTAAACCATGTAAATGATGTTATTATAAACTATTACCAAAATAACTGTACAAAATATGTATTTAATTTATGAAATAAATTGTTTTAAATCTGTTTAATAATTCAAGTGTAAAACCACATTTTATTTTATAAGTAGCTGACAAGTAAACATTTATAAACTCTAAATTCGAAATTACTTTTATTGCTGTATACAAAAATGTCATTTTACATTAATGTGGTATATAGAATTAAGTTTTGTATGTGTAAAAAATTAAAAACTAATTTAATTACTTATCAGCATTTATAAATAATGTAATCCAACAAAAATATTTTTATTAAAAATACATAAAAATTTATTATAAATATTTAAAAAAATATATTTTATTAAGTTGTATCTTATCAAATGATTTTTTTAGACCAAATTATAAAATAAAAATAAAAAATTTACTAAGTGATAAAATGTCAATGAACTATAAAAAGTGGTGTTTTCGTAAAAAACCCTTTTTATATTTTAGGGTATATGCTGATTTATAAGAGTACACCCTTTTATATAAATAGTTAAAAAATATTATTTTTTTAGGATATACGTTGATTAAAAATATTGTTAATGGGTATACGCTGTATATTCGCGTATAAGCCCCAAAGTACACTATCTATATATTATGCTCAACATTTAAATTTCTCTAAAAATATTTTAAAAATAAATTACAACGTAGAACTTACCGTATTAGTTAAATTATTTATTATAAAAATGATATTTTTATTTGATAATTAAACGTGTTCTAATTATTTTATTTTATTTTAATTGAAAAAAGTATAGTTTACATGAAAAAGTTCAAGCAGTTATTAATTGTTTAATGTTTTTAGAATCGGAAACAAAATATTTTTTGAACTCTTCACAAAACTATAATATACATAGCTCATATGGACTCTTCTGTAAATTTTGCAACCTTCCGTATAGGACTAGAATAATATTTACTGTATAAACATCAGAATGGTTTTTGTAAACAATGCATTAATAGAAAAATAAATTGTGTATAAAGTGAAGGTCAACAGATTATCAAAACAAAGTTGATAGTCTGTTAGAAAAATTTAAATAGTTTACAAATTATTTACATTGAGGTACACATTGTTTTACAAGAGTAGCAAAAAATAATAATTTTTAATAGACCCGAAATTCATTCAACTTCGAAAATATAAACTCAGATATTAAAAAATGTATAGTGTAAATATTTTTAAATATAATTTACGTTAATTTAACAAGATAAATTTTAATTATTTAAAAGCCATAGATAGTAGTAATCATCTAAATAACTAGTTCGATAAACCCTATGGAAACCACATATTTTATTGGTTCAAATTATATATATAACGAAATAAAACAAATTGTATAGTTTCTTTATTATGCGCAATTAAATAATTCTAAAAGTTAATTATCATTAGGTAAAATAAATTATAAATTGAGTAATAATATTATACAATTCTTAAAAGAGAGTTTACTAATTATGAATTCAACTAAATTTAAAATAATTTATGAACTCATTTTATCTAGAAGAAAAAACTAAAAAAATATAAATTAATTTTTCTTTAGTCAAATTATTTTAGAGACATGATTTCGAAATTATTCATTTATTAAGAAACTAAACGTGTTCACCGATTCGTGAATACTATTTTCGCAAAAATAAAAAATACCTCAATTCACTACACTTCTATTTGATATTAGGTTTGTTAATTCAATGTCTTCAACGATCAGATTTTAAAGGGAAAGCGTTAAAAATTGTTCCTAACTATTTTCAAACCGTAAAAATCAAATGTATACTATTGTATAAAATGCATTTCCGTAATGTTACAATACTCCCTGGCACTTACAGTCCTTTGAATATTTTGTTATAAATTCTAGTTTTCTTAAGGTAGGATGAGTGTATCCAAGAAATGTCTAGTGATAAAAATAAGAATACCTACCTCTCATCTTCAGCCATTACTTTAAATTGTTAATAACCGAAAAACTGGTTCAAAAGTCGTTATCGACCAGTCATTTTCTTAATTAAGTCGTTATAAGATAAATAATCTAGTTAATTATGTATATTCTCATAAAAAAAATAAAGTAGACAATGCACAAGGGATGAACATAAAAAATACTTTATGATTGATAAATATAGAAAAATATGTGCCTTAAAGAACCAAAACAAATTTCACAATATTTCTATTTTGTGATCAATTAAGTGGTTTACGATAACAGAATTACCCTGTCTAATAAATTTGCATAATGCTTTGACCTATCATTGAATAATAAAAACTACTATGGGTGGAATTAGCATTAACAATAAACAATATAATTGAAGTCTTCTGTTGGTTCATGATAAGGATATCAAAGAATTGTTATTCACAATTGGTATATCTTTCGAATGTTGTTTTTTATAACAATTTGAATACGGTTCGTGTACTTTTAATTCTGATGTCGGTAAATTAGCATGTCATCAACAAAATGGGTAAAAAGTTACATATAAATACGTGTTATTATTATGTATCTACACAGTGTAAATTAAAAGAATACGATATGAACGCGTTGAATAATAATTAGATATGATGACTTTAATTAACAAATTATCTTTATTAAACTAATCAATGAATAAAAAGTCAATTTTTATATAGTATCAATTTACGATAAATGTGTAGAGTATAATTTATTGTAACCCTTACATATCGCCAAATGATCTAACTTGGGGCAGTAAATATTTATGAACAAGTATTTTGTGTTTTTTAACAATACTTCTAAATATTTTGAAAGTTTTAAGATTGAAATTATTCTTTTTCATCAATACCATAACGTTTTATAATTTCAGATATCTTATTTCTATGCCTGAAACGAGCGATCTTCATTCGGAAGACGAAAATATGTTGGACGGTTTACAATTACGTGGACGATCATTTGATTTATCGACTGATCACTCAAGATCGTCTAGTACCGAAAACAGTTCTATTTATTTACCAAATAACAGCAAAGCATCAGAAGATGATGATGATAATTTAAAAAGTAATATTAAGTAAAATTAATAATAATGTTCATGTAATAAGATTTCCCGTTTAATTCTCATCAAACAATTTTGTTGCTTATCAGGTGATTCAGAAAGTTCAGACGAAAAACTATCACAAAGAATCACATCGGGCAAACGTAAACGTCAAATTAGTCAAAATTCGAATAGTGAGTCTTTATCATCCCCTAACCCTAGAAGATGTAGAAAAAGTATTCGACAACGGCGATCAATGGAATCGCTGACCGCTAAAGATCGAAATTTAAGAAGGTTGGAGAGTAACGAGCGCGAAAGACTGCGCATGCACTCATTAAATGACGCATTTGAGGTAACTGCTTAAAAAAACAAATAAAAAACTATTTGAGGGAATTAATTTATGATATCAATTTTTATCTAATTTAAATAAAAAGTATCTTTATAAGTAATTTGTTCAATTTATATTTTAACGACCGAAGAGTAATTTTATTAAAAACAGATGATAATGATTTTTTTAAAGATCATTTATTGTAAGATCTTACTATAGTAATTAAATATCTACGTAAATTATATAAAAATAATACCCGTTATTTTCCGTTCAAGAACCTTGATTTTAGATAATTACTTGTTTTTTTTTTGTTTTATAAACAATGTTAATGTATTTGTATAAATTTAACTTAAAAATTAAGAAAAATTATCTTTCTTATTAATTCTTTAGAAATTACGAGAAGTAGTTCCTCACGTAAAAATGGGGCGTAAGTTATCAAAATTGGAGACATTAACATTAGCTAAAAACTATATAATGGCATTGACAAATGTGATATGTGATATGAGAGGAGAACAAAAACCATTTACGTAAGAACTTTGTTTAGAGTTAATAAAATAATGGAATAAAGTTAAATTCTTTATTTAGCTTTGATGACCCCGATCAGCCAGAAGATGAATACGATTCAAGTAACGATGGTGGATTCGAGTCTGGTAACAGCAGTAAAATAAGATTAAATTTGGAACAAGAGTTACTGTCTTCGGATTAGCACTATACTACAATTAATTAATATTGTTTTGAACTTTCCTATTCTTTATTTTTTTGAAGGATATACCCTGAAAAGGGTAAACCCCTAAAATAAAAATAAGTGTTTTTTTGCAAAAACACTACTGTTCTTTATGTACATAAACCACACTTATTATAATTAGTTAACAATAGTTTTAAGATAATTGAATCGTTATTTTTAAAGTAAAATAAAAAATATTACTAGCTCAGCAGTTAGTATTATTATTGAATTCTTTATTATGAATATACCAATATTGAAGTTCTGTTAATAATTAAATAATTACTCATTAAGACTCTTTATATATATGTAAATTATACGCAACAATTTATAATGTCTTTAACGCTGTAAGATCATGAACATTTATTAACACTGAAGATAATTAACAACATTACTTTATATTTTACATTATTAGAGTTATTAAGAGATATTAAGGAGTGTATTGGCATTTAAGCACACATACATGATATAATATTGCATAGATAATATTTTTAAGAATCCAAGATTTTTTTTCTGTGAAACTTTACTTTTTGATAGTAATAATTTTTAACAATCTATAGCTCTTTAATAGCCTGTGAAGGCCATTCCTTTTATGAGGGATGATATTTAACCAGGATGGATTATTTTTTCTTAACTAAAAAATGAATTTAAATAATTAACTTAAGTATATATTATTATCAAAATATTTTTAAAATGTTCTCAAAATAATTATTCTAAAATTATTTTGCCATTCCTATAGTAGCAACACGTATACTATTTTCACTGAAGACTCATTCAACTTTTCTCATCTCATTATTATAATAAATAAAGTCACAATGAAGATGAGTTAAATCATTCATTAAAAAACTCATTACAGCATCATTTAACTGACTACAGATAATAATTATAGATATATTTCATTGTATTCGAATTAAAAATGCTACAATTTTTTTTTTCAGTAAAACTATAAACATGTATTATAAACAATAAAGTCTTATAGTGTAAAAACCTTGGATCAAACTTATACTATAAAAACCTATTGTTTTAGGTTTAATTATTGTACCACGTTATATCCATAAAATGTCTATTAGAAACCCACTAATTTTATGCAAATAACCTAAAAGCTATGTTTATTTATTGTACTATCTTTTAACTTCTCTTAATGTATTTGTACACACGCCCACACACAAAAGCGATGTAACATATTTTTCTGACTGTAATACATATTTTCTAATTCATTTATAAAAATTTGTTATCACTTTAAAAATAAAATTGGACATCATATCGAATTAAATAGAACTTTGACGGATACAGGAAAATACAAAAAAAAATTAAAAAAAAATTGTTTATTGTTTATGTAAATATATATTATTTATTAAATATTGACTTTTTTCTTTAATCAAAAGTTAAATTCCATTAAAACATATATTAAGATGTTTAGAATCATGTATGAATCTAATTTAGACTATTATAAAATATATAATATTAAAGGTATTGGAATTCATTTGTATTGTGTCAATTACTGTGTTAATTTTTCATAAGATATTAAAATGAGAATTTCTAGGGTACCTACATTTTGGGAAGTATTTAAACAGTTACATAAAAGTAACTTTATTATATAACACAAATTAAATTGTGCATTGCGAAATGCATAATATAGGTTGGGTTGGGTTTATAAAATAAGAACTTTGTCAATTTATACTTATATACAGAATGCTGCGCCATGTTTTTAAATATAAAATAACTTTGGATCCAGTAAAAATGTTGTATTCCCTTTTTTTAAAATTATTTTTACAGTTTTAGTTTACGTCAAAGAAATTATTTTATTATTTATCTCTAATGAGAATTTTTTTAAATGCAACATTTAACTATGTTATAAAATAGGAAATAATCTAATTCAGAAAATAACTGGTCGATAATAACTTTTGGACCAGTAGTTTAGATGTTATTATCAATTTAAAGTAATGACTGAAGGTGAGGAGTGGAAGCTGCTATTTTTACTACTAGTCATTTCCTGGTTTTATTCTTCGTCTCGCCTAAGTATAAAAGTGAGAATAATAATCAAAGTACTGGTTTAAAGTTATTACTGTTATTTCTGAATTAGATTATTTTCTATTTATATGCAAATTAAATATGTATGTTGCCATTTAAAAAAATCAAGTTTACACATCTTTTAAGTAATAAGGGATATGTTATAAAAAGTTAGTATAAGGTGATAAATCAAGAATTATATGTTACTAAAGGAATTCTAATATAATTTTTCCAGTTTTGTATTTATATTTCGAATAATCGAGTGATTTTCAATAAACCGTTTGGGTAAATCTCTGTATAGTGTGAATATATAGTGGTGCGACAAATGAGTTATAAATACACACCAGTACAAGATATACTCGCTACATACCTACTCTATGTATTAAAATACTTATAATTCAATAAGAGCTTATTCTAAATTTGTTACCGACTCATAGACATTTTTCGTATGAAAAGATCTCAAAAAATGGCTGTTTTAAAAATATTGACAAAAATAAACAAAATTTTCAATTTTTTTTTTTATTAAAAAAAAATAATAAAAAATATACTTTTAACGTTGTCCAAAACTGTAAGAATTATTTGTAAAAAATTAAGTAATGCGCAATATTTACTGGACTAAAAGTTATTAAAGAAGTCAAAACCTGATGGGACATCCATATTTGAATACATTGTTATGAAGAAACATATGATTTCATGTCTGCATAAAACAGTATTTGAATTATTTTTTTCATCTCTCTTTTAGGCAATAACACAACATCTATTATATTTTGCTCAATTATTTTTTTTTTAGGAGGGATTATTTTGAAATATGAATAATTGTATAATTAATTCAACTAAGACATATTACGAATATTAATTTATTATTTTCGAGGCTACTTAACAGAAATATTCGACCTCTATTTGGAAACTTATGACGCTTTTAAAAATTTATCAACTAACTAAATAAAAAAATAAAACTTCAATTATGTTAAGCGTAAAGTGTTTTAGACATTTAGACAACGCTCCATAATCATTATAAATAGAAAATAATTTTTATACTTTTAAGATTAACAGGTAAGAAAATAATATCAGTAATAATAGCTTGGAATTTACTTTAGCAGTGAACAAAAGTATATTAGTGATGTGTCTTCCTGAACTTTGTGAACATAACTAGGATTACCGGAGAATTTATCAAATTTATTCTTAGTAGTTCTATTAAAATTGAATAATTTTTTAATCATAATGATATATTATTTTATTTCTTAATTTTTTTATTTCCACCTGTACCTTATAATGTGCAAAAAACGTTCTGTTCAGCATCATGTTATGGTTTGTACATCGACACTTACTCATAATACATTTAAGTAAAAATACAGTGATACGATTAAGCTCTTCACACATTTAAAGTATGTTTGTGTTTTCAGATTTTCTTACGTTGGTCTATTAAGTTAATTGTGTACACGTCAAAAGAGCATCATCAAAACAAATTCAATGGCAAATATTTAATTACACTTAATAAAAAATTAAAACATTAGTATATGACCAATATAACCATAGACAAAAATAAATGTTCTGTCAATAAATTGTAAAATTATTATTTTAAAAAATATGCAAATTTTGTGATAAAATTACTTTTGTGTCTATATAACTTTTTACATTAGAATAATTCTGATACAAGATAATTTTTACGTGAATTTCAAAATTAACAATACCCTCTATTAATTTTGTATCATTCTTTTCTTTATTTATTTATTTTTTTTTTTTTGAAAATATATTTTTGTAACTTTTTTTGAAAACAGATAAATTAATTAAAAAAAAATATTTAAATTTAAAACTTTTAATACAAGTGTTTAATACAAATCAAAATTGTTGAAGTCCAAGAACAATCTTTATAATGAAAGCGACTAGTTATCTTCTAAGAAACATGTTTAGATGTTAAACATTATTCTCTAAATCAGTGACAGCGTAACCTTTTTTGAGGCACTTGGCAAAATAAATACAACTTATTCGGGGCCTTCAGTCATATATATTTTTTTAAAACTTATTCTATGATTATTTTATATTTTTTTATTTTAACTACAAAAACAATTTTCTGTATCACATTACTCAGTAGAAACATTTGAGGTACTCATAAGTTAATTAAAAATATAAAGAGTCCCAATAGTCAATGACCTAAAACATATCAGATCTTAATATTTGTGAAACACATTAGGCATTACAGAAATATCCATGAATATGGATCATATAGAAAGTTCTTTTAAAGATACTGATTTTAGCTCTTTAACATAATTAATTTTTTTTTCAAGAAAAACCTTGAACATTACTATATTGATACTAACATTTACACCTGAGAAAAGTCACGTAAACGATCATACAAATGGGAAAAATCATTAGTATTTTTTTAGATAGAAATAATTATTTCTAAAGTAACATTAAGCATTTCGAAGGTCGATGGAATCGTATACTGTTATATTGTTATAATTGCTTTCCCCACAAAAACATAATTTAGGTCTTAGGAAGTGAAAATTCAGCTCAAGAAGTTATTATTCAATCGTAATTGTGTTATAATACATTTTAGACATTTGAGAAATATTATTAAGATTAAACAATACATTTTTTCAGTGAAATTTAGCAATAATTTTTATTTACTATATTGTTAAATAATTATTGTTTTTGAAAATTATTAGTTTAATAAATTAAAAATTTCAATAATTTAACATTTTACAATTTTTTTTAACTATAAATTCAATTTTTTTCATAACTTTTTTTTAGTTTCTTTCTTTAATCTTCTTTATTTATTTGACGTAACGTAGCACTAGGAGAGGATTCAAAGGTTTAACTTCCTCCGAAATTTTAAAAAATAATATTCATAATGATATAAAATATTTTTATGGTTGTATAA
Source organism: Daktulosphaira vitifoliae (assembly GCF_025091365.1). Lineage (NCBI taxonomy): Eukaryota > Metazoa > Arthropoda > Insecta > Hemiptera > Phylloxeridae > Daktulosphaira > Daktulosphaira vitifoliae. Next base: position 88,020,792 of record NW_026099572.1, read on the forward strand.
AAATTCATTGAGCACTATTAAAAATGTGGTTTTAATTGAGAACACGACAAGCACATTTTTTATGGGAAGGAAAAGAAATACTTTGAATTAACTATTATTAAAAATATTATTAATTAACTAAAATACATTTACTTTTATTCTAAAATTAATATTTTTAATATATATAAATTTCAATATTTTTTTAACTTTATTTCTTAAAACTACTAAAATTAAAAAAATTAACGTATCAAAATAACTTTTTTATAAATAAACACTTTAGATATTACTTACTATAAAATTTATGATAATTGGTGACCCCATTACTGTAGCCTCCTCTTTTTAAACGGTATTTTAAAGTTCAAAAAGTATGTCGGATAAAGGGATATGTGTAAACCACTTAACATTTTTTTGTTATATTTTTCAATATTTTATGGCATTTCAAATTAAAAAAAAACATTTTAATACAAATATAGCATGTATTTTTAACTACAACAGCCATTTGTACAGAGAGATAAGGAAACTATAAAAATGCTATTTTTTAACTTACTGAATTGCGTACTATCGCAACATATCCTTTAACTAAACATTTATTTACAAAACTTTTTCATAAAATTTATTTAAAATAAAAGAGAAAAAACCTAATATATTTATAAAAAAAATTAATTGTTTAATGAAAAAAAAACAGCACTGTGGTGATGTGCCATAGTTAGGTCAAGTATAATGATATCTGACAGTGATTTAAATCATTATCATATAAATCTCTTCGGTGAAAATCTGTAGATAGTGTTAAATTTTAAAAAATTGATGGATTATTCCAAAAGCTAAATGATCCCCTATTTCCTTATTTATATCCTGATTACAAGTTTTATGACTTATAAGTGTAATATATGAAAAAATATATATATATAAATATTTAAAGGGAAATGGTTTTATTTTAAAAAAAAGTATGTCGAATGAAAGAGGTATATAAATAGTATTTATCATAAATAAATTGTATTGATCCATATATTTTTCAAAAAGTTTTAGCCTTATAAAGTCAAAATTATAAAAAAGAATTTTTTTACAAAAATCGTATTTTTTTTATTAACTTTGATGTCCGTTTTCAACAAGAAAACAAAATAAAATCATAATTTTTTTTTGAATTATAATGTATATTACATAAGCTTTAATTTAATGTGTATATAAAAGTGTCAGTATTTCCGGAACACTTCCAAAAATTAAGTCGAAAATGTTCTACTTTCTATAGGCGTTTTAAAATTTTGAACCCTGTATTAAGGGAAATGGTCCGATTAAAAAAAAAGTATGACGAATGAAAGAGGTATATAAATAGTATTTTTCATGAAAAGTTGTGTTGATCCATACTTTATTAAAAAAGTTATAGAAAAATAAAGTTAAAAATGTAAAAAATAAAATCGAGAATTTTCACATAAAAATAGCGTACGGTAGCCATTTTCATCGTGAAGACAAAATAAAGTCCGAAATTTTTTTTTTTCATAATAAAGTATATTACATTAGGTTTAGTTTAAGACATATATATATATATATAAAAGTGTCAGTATTTTCGGAATACTTTCATAAGTTTAGTTGAAAAAGCTATTTTTTCGTGAAAAAGTTTTGAATTCTCCCTGTGGGCAGGTAATGGGTCAGATTTATAAAAAAAATATATCAAATGATAGGTAAAGATATCATGCATCTATAAAAAAAATGTTTATTGATTTGGTAATTTCTGAAAGAGTTATAAGAGTTTTTTAGTAAAAAAAATTTCGAAAATTAACGATTTTTAAATTTGTAATTTTTTTGGAGATTTACCTATTTACGGGGAACGACGGAAATTTTTTCAATTTTTGATGATAATATCTTCAACTATGTACAATTTGTGATTTTTTGATGTATGGTTGAGAAAAATCGTTCCAGTGAGAGCTGAGAAATAATGGTGACACAAAAAAAAAAAAATTAATGGTAGAATTAATACCTTCCCAGCTTTGTATCATAGCTAAAAACTACCACCAATTGTCATATTTCACCTTAATGCGGCACCAGAAAGGGTTGAGTAAAACATTCCGAATTTCGCCTATATTATTTTCCTATACGAATGATCTAATATAGATAGTACTGCCATAAAAAAATTGAGTTTGAATATAAGGACCACCCTAGAGATTTGTAATAGCCCAATATGTTCAATTTAATCAAATATTAGGAATCATAAAAAATTGTTATTTTAGATTAATAAATAGTAATAAATGTATAGTTTTTGTTAGTAAATACCTACGTAAATAAACTCTGTAGCAAATGACATTCATGTTTTTTAAACCTATGAAAAACCAGTAAATTTTCAAAAATAGTAGGCATTATAAAGGTAACAGACACACAAAAAAAAAATAAATAAAAAAAAAACACAACATAGTAAAATTTATATCTTCTCAATGCTACAAGTTAATGAAAGGCTAAATTTACCGATTTTAAAAACCGTAATTTTTTACGGATTTTCTCTCATTTACTGGAAATGAGATAATTTTTTCAATTTTTAAGGAATAATCTTCAACTAGATACGATTTGTGATTTTTTACGCATTATTGAAAGAATTTGGTCTAGTAAGAATTGAGAAAAAGTAATGACATAATAATAATATACATCATACTAAAATTAATACCTCAGCTCCTCATCGAAGCTTAAATATGATTTTATCATAGTCTAAAAATGTATAAATTATATAAAAAAAATTACAACGAAATGTTTATTGTTATGTGACTTTTGAATTAGATCTCTTCTGTCTTAGTATGTTATAAGTTGTACGCTTATCATTTAAACATTTTTAATTAAACAAAAATTTTAATTCACTGATAATTCAAAATACACAAATGTATTTATAATAATTTTTTCTTTGAATGATTGTAACACTTATTTCTGTTAAAATATTGAATCTTTTAAATAGACAAGGTGGAGTCTATAATGAGCAGGCGTATATATCTTCAATCCACAGAATTAGTTACATATAACCGGTCACGATTCGTGATCATCATCTGACAGAATATTTTTATGCGAAATTATATTAGGAGTGTTTGTTAACCTCCAAGTCAGATTTTTTTAATCGGAAGCTTATGCATGAAATATGTTTTGACGTCAATGGTTACCTATATTTACCACTCGAACTGAGTGTACAAAAATAAATAAAATATACATTAAGAAAAGAAGATGACGTATCTCAGTAAAAAACAAAATTCAACAACTTGTTGTTTAAAGTAATAAACGGATTATATTGACCACTATTTCTATATTAGGTTAAAGTTTTTCTTTTAGAATCAAAACTGAATTTAAATAATAGAAAAATGTTTAATACGTTGGCTACAAAAATATGGTTCAATAAAAAAATATAACATCTTTTTTTATTAGTTATATTTTATTCTAATGTACTGAGAGATAGAATTTACAATTATTTTTGTAATTATTATAATTTTATTAATAATATTAATTAATTTATTAAGAACATAGATGAATTGTTCTTATAGAAAACTTAATCATTTTGAACTGACGATATGTCTTCTGCATTATTTTCAAGTCATCCATATTTATACAATTGAATTATCGTAAAATTATAGTTTAATAAGATATTGTTAATACTTTAATTTATTAGTCAAAGAAATTCTTTTGAGTTAGATTTTAAGTTATCAGTATGTTTAAAAAAAATACAACTCTATTGTTTAATAAATTCAGCTAAAAGACTAATCTAGTTATCAAAGTCATTAAAAATATGATACAGTCTTTTTCTTTCTTAAAAACGAATTAAAAAAAAGTAATATTTAAAAATGTACAAATGTTTCAAAATTAAAATTTTTAACCATTTTTCACTAATTCACCATCAAATTATTCAATCAATCAATTAATTTTTTTAGTAGATTTTATTTAATTAAAACACCTATTCTTGCTCATTTTTTTCATGAAATTTTTTGGTACTCTTCACTAATATTCACACTTTTTTCAATGTGTGTAATTTTTTCCTTGTTAAATATTAATGACCATCAAAAAATACAGTTTAAATAACACGACAAGCAACATCCAAATAATTTGCATATTATTAAAAAAATTTAAAGAATTTATTTTTTTGACAATCATTGTTAATATCAGTGATATTGAATTAATTCCGTCAATTATTGATCGTGACTAAAAAAGCTGAAAATATAATCAACTGAACATTAAATTAATTGTTTGATGTATTAAAGATATATTACAAAATACAAAATATTAATTTATGATGTATTATAGGAAATAGTTATAAATGAGAAAAAAACTTTAAATGTCTTAATGATAAAAATTAAATATCAAACACTATTAATTTAAGTGAGTACAACATTTTTAATAGTTTAAACATTTTGTTAGCATTGTGTTTAATATAAAAACATAAAGCTTAAAAAGCATAATTACATATTATGTCTAATTGAATATAATACAGAAATATTTTAACGTATTTAATTTTTTTTTTATTAATTTTTTGTTATAATATTGCATTAGTAGATGCATGTTGCATTTATTAATGTATTTTATTGTAATATTATCAATGTCTACTTAATATAACATAATTATGAAAAATTTTAATCTAAAACAATTTACAATATATTTTCTAAAAAGTAAGTAAGTCAGGAATGGTTAAGCGAGTTCCTGATAAAATATTAATGGGTTGTTGTAAATAGTCGTAAATATTTAGGCTAATTAGATGATATTGCATACAATTATACTTAGATATTTCCAAGGCTGATATCAATTCTACCTACTTTTAATGAGATGAAAACAAATTTAAAAGAGTAAAAAATGACTAGCAATCTGCAACAAAACAAATTATATTTATAGTAATTGAAACATTTTATTTGCTAAAAATGATCAAATTAGTCAAATTATATAGTATGTCAATAATGGCAGACAATAAAAATAATGATATTTTGAAGTTAATTTTCAATTTTATTTATTATAATATTAAATAAAAATTGTCAATAAATGTATAATGAATGTCTAATAAAGAAAACTCATAAATATAATCCACAGCATACTTTATTTGTTAAAAGTTATTATTTAGTGTTATGACTAACCAATTTGAATAGCTTATCTGATCTAACTCGACACAGCCCAATAATTGTAATTATAATTTAAATCTCATCCGATCTGAAAAACTACTTTAAGTGGTCAGATCCAGTCTGATTCAAATGCTAATATTAATAAAAAACCTAACTCAAATTATATATGTTAATTTACGTTAATTGTTAGAGTACCCAACTCAATGTCAAATTCAAATATAAATAGGGCTTATTTTTTTTAATTAAAAATTAAGAACCTGAAGTTTTCTGATAAGAACTAAATATTCTTTATTGTTATCGGTCAAAAAATAAAAATATGTCATAGATATATATTGTTTTGATTTTTAAATGAGTATTAACTATAAAAAAAACACTACGAAGTTCTATATAAATAAACGCATAGTTGATAGACCTGATTAGTTTATAAATACTTCTAGTTACCATTTAACATGAATATTTTTTTACTTCTTATGGTAATTGGTATGTATCATAGTCATATCGTTTAATAACAATTATTAAAACATAAATATTTATTATGTTCCCAAACAACAAAAAATAACTTTTATACTATATTTATTATTGATTTAGTATTTTATAACATAAATATATTTAAAATATTGTCTGGGTTTAGTTTACGCAGTAATAAATAACATCAATAATAATAAGATATGTGAGAATTTATTTTTAAATAAAAAAAAATATTCAATTATAAAATTAATAATTCATTCAATCAACATACTATTTACAATTTCACATAATTGACATATGCATAAAAAAATTCTAAGATGAAGTTCTATTTCATTCATTAAAATTACTCAGTGCAGTATGTGGCCAATGAACTCTCAATCCGGTTCTTGTTTAACTATTATATATGTTCATAGAAATCTAAACTTTGAGATTTTCCTTAATACAGTATTAGGATTTATTTCTCGTTATTCAATATATTAAAGTGGGATATTAAGCTCTTGTCATATTCTAAATGTATTTTTTAATAATACACAGTAATAAATTTATCATAAACTATTTAATTAATCATAAAAAAGAAATAATATTGAAAATTTTTTTTTTTTTTTAGTTTCTTTTAGGCACATTTTATTTTTTTATTTATTACTCATACTGTATACCTATAAGAAAGTCAACTTTATTTTTTAAATGTCGACAAATACAACTAACTAGCTTAATCAATAGATAATGATCTAGTAAAGAAAATGACTGATCGATAACAACTTTTGAATCAGTATTTCGGAAGTTGTTATCATATTACAGTTATGGTTAGTGGTGAGAGACGGGTGTTTCATTTTTATCACAATTCATTTTTCAGTAAATATTTCTCGAATTAAAAAATCTACTATTTACGTAACAATACATGAGTTTTTTTGAACTTTAGAAGAGTTAATTTTTAAAATAGAGATTTTGTAATAAGAGTTAGAAAAAAAATATTGTGAGAGTTATAAAATTTTCCTTTTCATAAGTGTTTTTCTATTTAAAGCCAAAAATATTAATTTAACCTAAAAATTATTTAGTTCTATACCAAAAAACTAAGAAACTGCATACATATATATTTTGAAAGCAATGTTACCATCATCAGTACTTAACGCATACTGACATTTTACTGGAAAAATATTACTATCTCTAGTGACATCATCATCTAGTAAGTTGTGACGTCAAATTTTGATGTTTTACACAAGTTTTGTGATAAATTTTGCAGAAGGATTACATCCTAATTAATCCAATTATTCTCTCTTTATCACCTTCCTTATATTAAGTTCTTTCAGATAATTTTTAATTATTTTTATAGTTCTAAAATGCTATCATTAGCGTTAAACATAAAATGCACCCTAACCAAGAAATACTTCCTTATATACACTTAGTATCGTTATTATCTATTGATGTTATTACCGTTATTATAAACATAAATAATTACAAATAGCTTAATATAAGGAAAGCAATAGAAATACTCAAAATAAAAATAATTTAATTAATCGGAAACTAGAGCCACTGAAAAATTCATTAATTAAAATTGTGTAAAATAACAATTTAGAAGTTTTTAAAACATTATCAGTTTTATACATTTTGTATCAACCAATATACTTAAAAATACGAAAAAAATCAATTCTATTACACTAATTAATGTAAAATCTAGTAAATGACAAAGCGATATAAAAATATTACACATAGTTTCTTAAGAAAAATAATTTAAAATAACAATTTGCTATTGTTGATTTTTTTTATGAATTTGTGAAATTACTTACCATACTTTTAAATTGATTTCCTTGTTTCTATTGATGTTTATTCGGAAGCATTTTTATCTTTTAATAATTATGATGAATATTATTTAGTAATAAAACTAATAATAGTTTCGAAATAATTATAAGTTAATATTATTTTAGAAAAATGTACAATTAATTATTGGTTTAAACTAGTTGAACTTTATCCAATGATTTTTCAAATATATATATATAATATATATATTATATATATTGAATATTCATAAAATAGGTATTAATCTTTTGATAAAATAAGTTGATTTGCATTTATATTTAAAGATTACTTAAAATTAATTTAATAATTGAAGTATAGAAATAATATAACCATGCTCAAAGATATATGTAATTAACACTTACAACTCTCTTCAATTAATGTCATGTTGAATGAATATACATAATTGATGATTGAAATTCTTCGAAGGGAAATAATAAAATAATAAAAATAAAAGATTGATGACAAATATAATTAAACATACAAGTTATTTTGTTTGAAAAACTCTTAGTATTCTATGACTTTTCCATGTCCATGACCTTACTTATCATAAATTATTGAATAGAATTTAAGTGTCATAATTATTAGATAAATATTTAACTACTATATTTGTTTACTAGTTATTTTTATAATAATTATTGGAATATTTCATGAATATTCAAAATGTATTTTTAACTAATACAAAAACTTTTGCTCATTTAGGCTAATCAAGAAAAAAATTTTAAAAATGGTTTATATTTAAAATGATGTCGTAAAGCTATAGAAATCTGATTGTAATTAATTAAAACTAATATGATCAAATAACAAATAAAATGATTACAAGCGGGTATCGGAACTAATAAAAACAGTTCATTTATTAGACCTATGCTTCCTTAACTGTATTATAAATACATCTATAATATACAGTATGTAGTTTAATTTAAGCAAAAATTTCTTCGAATTATACATTACATAAATATATGTATTTTTATTATATTAAAAAAATCACAAAACTCAACAAACTGAAATGATACCAAAATTATATCGAATCACTTTAATTATTAGTCAACTATATTCCTGTGATTTTTATTCTTACAACTTATGTGTCACAAAAATGAATCTATATGGTATGTATATAGAATGATGTTTACGGGCAAGTGCCAAAAAAATGAAAGATTATACTTTGTTAGTTAGGTTCCTTTTTGCAATTCAATAATTTCGATTTACATAAGAAAATATTGTAATATATAATTTTAAAACTTTAAATATTGCTAAAACTGACGTATTAATTTTGGAAAATAAATGCAGGATAATACAATTTGGCTGGAAATGTTTATTGCATAAAAAAATTAATTTATAAAAAAAGTCATCTAGTATTTATTTTATAAATTATGTATCACCTGAAATTGTCAAGATATCTTTGAGGATTTGATGTTTTACAGAATTTAAAAAAGATTTTTCACATATTTCCAAAAAGATGAAAAGTTAACATTTATAGTATGTTAGATGCTGTTTTTACTTCAAAACATAGGTGAACTACAGCCTGGATCGACTGGGCTAAGCTCAGGCTATTGAGCACCTGATTAATTTATACATTAAATGTTGTTAATGTTATCTTTATTATTAATGAATTGTACATTGTATATACATAATGTCCAGTAAGCAAGATAATAGGTCAATTTTTACAAACAATGAGGACAATAGAAACTCGTTTCCTTACTTACTGAGCACTCTATATAATTTTAATATATATATAAGTAATAAAAATAATAATTGATAATTGTATAAGTAATTATCTTTACAGTTGTATTACAAATAAATAACTATTTTACTACTATACCCGTGGTATTTTGATATAAAAAGTACAAGGGCTAACCTAGGCAGGATAAATCAGAATTAACAACAGTGAAAATATTTATATGTCAAAGATACATTTTTATTTATATTGGTTGGAGTAATAAAAATGTCTTTTATAACCTTACCACTTTAAGCGGAATTAGACAAATAAATTTGGAAGGCTATTGACAGTTCCCTACTAAAAATTTTTATATATTATTATATAAAACTTCATTTTTTGTATTTTTGGGAGGGCTGATTTTATTTATTTAGTTGGTCTGTCTATTAGATAAAGTAGGAAGTTTGGTTTTTGAGTGAGTGCGAGGTTTCAGCATCTCACTCATGAAAAATCTTGAGCACATTACTGAAAAGGATAAATCGAATTGCCCAGTCTAATGAAAATATCTAGTTCCGGCTATGATCAAAGCAAAGTTTTTCAACATTATTTAACTTTTGAATAAAAATTAAACATTATATGTGATGCATCTCATAACAGGTTCATCATTTAAAATAATGTCCCAATGATTTTTAACGCTTATTAACGTCAATTACTTTGTATGGGGTGCCAGATGGTAAAAAAAAATGTTTCGAGTACCAGTAAAAAACATATAGTTAATAAATGATATAGACTTAATATTATGTAATTTTAATATGCAAAAATGCATTATTTGTCCTGGGTCAGCTTTGTGAAAATTGATACTCTCCGATTTCCGTTAAGTAAATCAAACATTGATTACACGCGGACAATTTAAGAGAGTTTCTCTGAATATACAGAGAAAATAATAGAAATAAAGGTATTAAAATTCCTCTATGGAAATAGATATATTTTTGATAAAATTAATTTTATAGAAAAGTTTAACAATTTTAATATGCTCTTTAATTATAAATGTTACACATAAAACTATAGGACAACTTATGTTACCCCAAAATCTTGTACAATATTTTTAAATAGTACGTTATATTTTGTATGTAAACTTAAATTCAAAGTACGTACCCCAGTAATGAAATTTTTGGTGTGGTATAATACAAGTAATAAATATTTCTAAATTAAACGTCAAACCTTAATTTGCACTTCTATTTACTCTTAGATATTTTAATAACTATAATTTAAAAAAAATTATGTACATGCATAGGTTACAAATTTTAATTTGTTATTATTTAATGCACTTTTAGTGATTAACGTGTTTTTATTTTTCTTAGTAAGAATGTGATACAAGTATATAAACCGAAAACAAATTCATTCAATTAATTACAATTATTAACTCATTAAGTCATATTATTTGCATTATTATGTGTAATAATTGTGAAATAGTAAAACTTAATTATGTTTAAATAGTAAGAAATAAAATGAGTTAGAATTCATTTTATGTCATCAACGGCTGCATTTTAAACTAACACTTACAAAACAATTATGGAGTGATGACATTGGAAAAAGTGTTCTGTGTATGAACTTGATTATATTTGGATACACTGCGAATAGTTTAATGAGCAAAAATATATTAGATGGTCGTTGAATAAAGCTCCTCCTCTTTGATATTTGAAGCCTTGAAGTCTTCGACACTTATTTCCACGTTAACCCTTGACGCTGTCCGATGGATTTACATTTAGTCTGCGTAACACAGAACACTAAGTAACAAACGCGTAGAAATATCTAACTACATTTCTTAACGTAATTCACTTTTTTTAAATAAAAAAGTATAGACGTTGATATTTGTAGTGTTTTTAAAATAATCTTAATACAGCAGTCATTTTTACAAATGATTTTTAAAAGTTAATAAATATTTAATTATCATTAAAATTATGTTATTGATTAAAAAAATCATTGTTGATAACATTAGTTTAATTCAAAAAATGACAAGAATATTGGATTAACTTTAAGGAATCAAAAAGGCATTTTTCACAGTAAGTTTTTTCATTTTTCAATTTAACACAAAATATAATATAATGTTATTGTATTTAATCATATTTTCAACCAAATAATTAAAAAAACATTTAAAAAATAATTACTACAAAAATTCTAAGCATATTGACTTAACGTAAATATTTTAGCTCAATTGAATATCATCCGATTCAAAAGATTCTCAGTAAAACTAATTTTTAACCTAGTCAACCTTAGTTTATTAACTGACGGGTACCAATAATTTGATTTAAAAACATTGGTTAACAACATCCTTCAGAACAACACTTGTTTAATGAAAATTATCTAGTCCAATATCTTTAATGATACCTTGCAGTTTATTCATAGAAAATCTAGGATTTTATATTTTTGAAATAAATATGAATTTTAATAGTTTATATTAAACATACTACTATGTCATAATTGACCTAATAAAATACTCAAAATCAATGTTCCATTTTTGATATCATTGATACTCATTAACAATGGTTATCACTAAAAGAACGATTGAAATAACTTAAAAAGCTGATATGAAAATTAATATCCCTGACCTTTAAAACAAATAACCAGCCTATATAAATACATACTAATTTATTTGTAGTTTGAACTAAAAATGTTCTGATTTTATAATTAACATTAAGTTACTTTATTTTTAATAAACCACATTGTGGTCTAATCGCTCAAGGTAAATGATCTAAAGATCGGTGGCATTTTAATTACCTAAATAGATAAATTCGATAATGTATCTGTTTCCGTATAATTTACTTACAAAAAAATAAAATTATCCAAATTGTTTCTTATACATTCCATGTATATATTTGTGAGTCGTTTTATTATTATACTCATTGATCCGTCACTATTAACGTCACAGCTAATTGATTACAACAAATAAGAGCTAGCTAAATACCGAAAAACTTTAAACAAGTATCTACAAGATTAACCTTGGCCGTGTCACGCAATCATGGCATGATGTATTGAGTAAAATTTAATATACTTTGCTTTTTTCTGTTATAATTAATGTTTAATTTTAGGAAATTTGAAAAAAATGTCTGTGTATATGGACTACATCTTTTACATGTATGTTTTAAACTTTTATTTTACATTAAGAAAAATAGACATTCTAAATTACTTTTAATAAATTTTACGAATGTTTAAAGCATTTTTAGTAATACAAATGCATATTTAACTATGCACTTAAATCTTAGTGTAAATATAACCAAATTTTAATTTACAACATGGTATAAATAAACACGTTAATTATTATAATTACGGAACAACGAATTTGCCTCCATAATATTACCTTATGTTTTAACGTCTAAATATGATGACGATGTAGAATGACAATCAAGAATTTTAAAATACAATTTTTAATGAATCCAATTCTTAATATTAATTTTTTACTGTCATGACGTCAACTTGATAGTAGTTGGTTTACACGCAAGCTGTTAGTATTTCCGACTTATAAAAATTGGTCGCTACTCAGAAACGTAATAAACATAGCTTGTGTTATTAAATTTATAGGTGATAGATTATGCAAATATATGACGTATAATATAATATTGATTTAAAATAAATTAAATATTTCAATTCAATAATAAAACAATTATTTAAACCAAACGATTATCTTTTATCCATTATTCAAAAACAAAACAAAGCGTTAGATTTTACCGAAAACAAATAAGCCGGTTTGGATGCAGACTTTATACTAAGAGAGCTATGAATGGTTTTAATCTTAAGGACTTTGTCTGTATTCTTATAGACATATATAAAATTTTAAAGAGCTAAAATTTGAAATAACACAGTAGCCTACACATAGAATTAACTGAGAAAAATAAAAAATATATAATAATAACACGTTTACATCTATAATTATCACACGTAAATATATTATTAATTTGTTTATGTGTCTAAATAGGTATAATTGTTATACTTAAATATGTGTTATAAATAATTATTTTTTAAGGAAATCTAAAATTATAATTTTGGCAAATAATTTTAATTAATTAACTACACTTCTGCTAAAAATAGGTAGTTTTAGGCATAAACATAACTTGTCTAGGTATAATTTACACAATATAAATGAAAATTTAGTAGAAGTCTACTTTTTCATCCTATGGAACTTTTTTTAAGCATTTCATTGGTATTTTGTTCGTAGTGATTACATGATTTGAAATAATTGTTTTGTTAACACATTTTTATTCAGTTATTAAAAAAATACATTTAAAGCCTTATTTTAAACTTATTTTGACTAAAAAAAATATTTAAATATACATGAAAAATCGCAAAAGAAATTAGTTTGTAACAAAATAAATAAAAATGTTATCATCACTTTGATGTTTTAAGTTTAACATAATTATATTCTTACAATTAAAAAATTCAGACTAAAATAAAGTTTATTAAACTATATTAAATAAATCTAATATAGTATGAATATATAGTTTAAAATTTTTTTTTAATGACATAAGTATAAAAATATTTAAAATCATTATTTTTTGAAACTTTTATTTCGTCTATATATTATTACAAAGAAAACTTTATTAAATGGAAATATTAATATGATGACGCCCTGATATTTTTAAAGAACGCAATATAATAAACATAACTTTCAATACACACAGCGTTTCTAGGAATCTGCGGAGTTTATTTTTCACATTGTGATAACATTAACCAACCATCTAACATATCTATATAAATCTTCCATACATTTTGTAAAAAAGTATTTGGATTAGTTAAATAAAGCTAAAATCTTCATTTAAATGAAAATAGTATGTAATTATATAATAAATAAAGATAGTTATCTATTAAGAAAACTAATCAATAAGTTACAAACATATTTTTTTATATATTAAATATATATATATATATATATTTTATATATTAAATATACCTTGTTAAAAGTAGGCATTATTAAAAGGGATAAAAAAATTCTTTACACCAGCTATGATAATTTTTTTTGTGATAATAAATGAAATAAATGAAAGAAGTTAACAATATTACGGAAACTAATATATTTTAAAAATAAAAAATAAATCTATCAAAAATTAAAATTAATTTTTGTATCTTTTTTTAAATAAAAATTAATGAGCTATTTAATTATTTTCAATTTAAATTAAAACATAATTGAAACTAACTAATTTATAAAATTACTATGTAGTAAGTAATAAACTACACTTACCATATAATTACTTACTACATTGTTATGATATTGAAAAATAATACACTTTAATTATTTTTTTGTCTATTTACTTCTTAAAACAGTAATAGGTTGCAAAAATTCCTTAAAAAAGTAATTTTTTTACTCTACGTTTGTTCTAAAGAAAAATAATGACAGTTTTTTCTATATGTTTATATAATATATATATATATATATATGTATACTGGGGTTTTTAGATATATTTGTATCTCTAAACGTTCATCAGATATAAACCCATAAATATGTCAATTTTGACAACTCTATAAAATAGTGAAATTTGTAGTGTTGCTCAAAAAATAATGGTGTTTAAAAAAATGTGTAAGTATAAAACTTATGTAAAACATTATTATCTACAATTTATATCCTATGATTTTTTTTGTAATAGCTCATTCATGAGTTAAACGCAAAAAACTAGAAAGCTGCCCTTACTGTCCAATTTTCAACCTTATGTAGACACAGGTTAATCTTGTCCTATTATCATTTTTTTTTAAATTCATTTTTACATGTATTTACACAAATTTGTGGGATGATACCGAGGAATTTCTAAAAAAAATCATCTATAACTGAGAATCACCTTAATATAATATTCTACATGTATTTATATAATATTTAATTTTTATTGTTATTGAATAATAATTTATTCTACAACAAAAATATTTTTTAATCTTAATTAATTATCTTAATTAAGTATCAATTACCTTCTTTATACTACTTTAGAGACGTCGAGTAACTCTTCAGACGATTTCGTTTGAATAGTTATATACTTAATATAATTTATAACACATAATACATTTTCATATAGTTTTTCAATTTGAGAGATGATGGATTGGTAAAAACGTTAGTATAGATTTTTTGCAATATCTTGTTTCATACTTTAACGACAATCTCGTGTAACCGCTAACAAATACTCAATTATATAACAATTTTTGAAACAAATTTGAGATAAAAAATAAAATTTTAATTTATAAATTAGCACTTCTACTAAATTTTCCATTCACGATTACTTTGTATCATCAGCTTAAATAAATAATTTTAATTAAAACGCATTCTTTAAAGAATGAACATAAAACAACTTTTTACAACAATTATTCAGAAATATATTGATAATTAATTTTTTCGCAATTTATAAATACAAATATATACTTTATCAATTAAAATGTAATAAAAAATTTTCGCCACTCAACTTTTTTTTTTTATAAAAATATTGGGCAAACTACATATAGAGTTAGTGGGCTATCCGGGGGCAGGGGTTTGGCTCGCCAAATCAGGACCTCCCCGATTAATAACCACGGTATTATTATTAAAGTATTCTATAGTAATTATTAAAAAAAAAATTAATCTAGACCTATTTGACTAAGCGAAACTATTGGCACATATTATTATACAAGTATTTTTTAGTTGCAAAAATTATTTTTACTGACAACACTATGTTAAAACATAGAGCTGAGTACCTATAATAATCACACAAAATACAAACATGGAGAATCGCTTTTTTATGTTCGTTGCTATAATATAAGTATGACAAAGATCAAAGACCTTCACTGACGTAATAGGGTGAAGCCAGCTATGATGGCTTTAGGAAAATAACCAATAGCCAACAGGTATCAACAGCTATCACGCAACCAGTTTGATTATACCTAAATACATTTTTAAATTTAGTGGAATGATGGTGGATATTTACTAGAGTAATATACACACATACACATACAAAGCAACTATAATTTTTTTTCTCATTCAATTTATTATTGATATCTTACTATACGTAGTTTAATATCTTTGTAATACTTAGACCGAATGTTTGCTGCTATGCTCTTCCGTTTATACAATAATAATAAGCAACCGGTTTCCAGAAGAGACCTACTTAGTTGCGCAACAAGCGTGCCCGGAGCCTTAAAAGTGAAGCCGCGTATAGCGCATACTCGTACATGTAATATAATTTGCTCGTCTGACCGACTAGGAAGGATCCGAATGCTGTTGTGGAGATTGCATCAGACCAGTATTTCTATAGGTACCAATAGACTATGAACTGAAGGAATAAAAAGTAATCAAACTAAAAACGGATATGCTTTCGCTTTCTGTTTAACACACATATCGATCTATGATTTGAACACTGACACGTGTAGAAAGGGTCGTCCAAGACGCGGGGAGTATGAAAATCTCCATTCTGAAAAATAATTTATTATATTTGATACGACGACGATCAGCGTTTAAATAAAATTTACTCAAAGAGTCATTTTAATAAAATAAATTGTAATTCATAAATCGACGTTAAAATGAAGTTATGAAATATAGATCCCAACAGTGAGGTGAATAATAGCCACAAGCTCAATTCCAATTATTACAATGTAACGACTTGAGAATAAAGATACGAGACTAAAACAATATAAACTACTGCATCCATGTAATTATTTTTGTGCATATTTATAAACATGAAAATCAAATTATGAAGGACGGAAAAAAGACGTTAACTTTACTAATAAATCTCTCCATCATACAACAAAACGTTCATATCTTATTTTATTATAAAACATAATAAAATTCCTAATAATTAAAGCAATTAAAAAAAAAAAAATTATATTATTTCAAATCACATTTTGTCAATAACTTTATATTGGTTTAATTAAGAAAACGCCTTGCAGCACTTAAAATTTTTGAATAGTTTCCACATACTAAACAAATATATTTGAGAAATGTTGTCATATATTAAACAAAGTAATAAATGAGTACCCTAAAATATGAATTCAGCCAAAATTTGAGAGTACAACAAAACCTCCCTCTAAAATAATGATTCATGTAGTTATAATATTTCTTTCATCTAGATTATATCAATTATAAGAACCAAGTACCTACTCGTGTTACAACTAGTATGTTTAAAATTATTTCTTAAGTACATTCGATTCGACAGTTAAAATTATGTAATGCTAGATGTCAGAAAAAACTTAATCCTTAGTTTCTTTAAATCTGAACAATTATAAAATGGTTTTGCAAACTCTTAATAAAATCTTTATTTTAAATTCCAGAATTGAAATTATAGTTACAATGACAAATAAAATTTTTTTAAAGATCTGTCTTTTCCTGTGGTATAAATTATGTGTTTTATAATTTTTATATAAATTATAAGCCAAATGTCTACATTTAAATATTTTATAGCAGTATAAGTAATCTATTTCATTAATATGAATTAATTTCAACCATATTAAAATCTTTGCATATATATTTTTTTAACTCTTACTGATAAATACCTGTAGACTAATTTTGAAGCATATTTAACTCCCCAACTCATACTTCTGTATGTATTACTAATTTATATTGATTTAATCTTAGTCAATGGCTTAACCAAATATTTATTTGGGGCTGAAGAATTTTTTTTTCTTTCTTTATAAAATTCGTCTAAGATTACAAATTTTATTAAATAATTAGATCGTCGCCAAAATTAGGAAAGGGATGAAAGCTGCTTTACTGATCTTAGTCTTATAATTATGTTTTAATTGTTTAATATAATTTCTATATACTTTTAGGTACGAGTAAAACAATTTACATTAACTTACTAGTATCAACAGAAATTATCGTATTATTTGTATTTTAATATTTCATATTCAATAAAAGTAAATAATTATTTACAATTCATTATTACGAGTAGATATTATTAATAAAATAACTGTTAAAAATGTTACTCTATTCGTTTTTTGAATTTTTTATTTTGAATAATCAACTATAATATAATTTTTTCCATTTTTGTTTATTTTTAATATGGTATTGCTATATTAATAACAATTACCTTCGAAAATATACTTAATATTCAAAAATAATGACATCAAGGTTTCCATAATAGGAGTGTTTAAAGTATTAAAATACATACCAATTCAAATTAATAATATTACTTGACATTTCGACTGAAGGTAACTTAACCTATAATTCTATGGTCTTTATTTTGTTTCATGCAACATTGACTAGTATTATAAGTCTATCACTTATATGTCAACAACTAGACAAATTAAAAGTTGTTACATTTATCGTTATGCCTCGATGTACATGTGTACATCAATGATAGTTCACTTTTACTATCATTTAACGTTTTATAACATGATTATTAATGCATTTCTGTACAAAGTGATGTTTGGTATGGGCGTGATTTCCTTGAGTTATGGTTGTTGTTTTAACATCAGGAACTCCAGGTATTATTCAGGTTTATTAATTAATAAACTGAAATATTCTAAATAATTTTATGTTTATTTTATTAGTTACAACAATACGTTTATAATTATATATTATATAATTACTCAAATAAAACAATTGTAAGTTCGTAAAATTTTTAATTACTAACTTGCCATGCTTTTTGTACAAATCATATTAATCAATCGTATGGTAGTTGGATCAAAGCCAATAATAATATGCAGAATATTTCTGAGAAATTTCATATCATACAATGAATTACTCACAGGAAAAGTCTGTTTAAACACTTCCTGGAAAAAATTAAATGCCATAAAAAGTCGGTTTTTATCATTCAGTAGCCTGTTGTATAACAGGTAAATAACCAACATTTTGTTTTGCGAGTTCGAAAAAAAAATTCACTCTTGCCACATAATACTGTCAGTTTTAACTTAACATTCATGGTGTATTTTTGAATATTATAACAGATATAACAGGAATGTCATTTGGGAGAGGGCTATTTGGGCATTTGCCTCAGTCTAAATTTTCAGTACATTTCGTGACCAAATAGTGTTCTAAAAACAATTTTTGTTAAAAATAAGTTAAAATGTCTACTTATTATTAGAAAAAAGGTTGAAAAAAATGTTTTCAAAGTTGTTAAGTTCAATTTTTTTCAATAGCTTCCTTTTTTAGGGGATCATGTTTTATACGGAATGGTTATTTTATAACTGTTTTTTCATTATACAACTCTCCCTTCAAACTAGCATAAAGATTAAAAAATTATATTTTATTTATGTTAAAATTCTATAAAAAAAAAAAGTCATATAGCCATTTTTTGCAAATAGTTTTTTTTTTGTATAAAATTAGTTTTGTGGTTATATTTGGGAATAAATCACGAGCGAAGAAAACGACTTTATGAGTTGATGAGCTGGTCAAAAATTTGCCCCAGTCTATTATAAAAATGACGCCCCTGACATATATTGTAAGTATAAAAAATACTGGGTTGAAAAAAAAATGAGAATTATGAAGGTCAGGGATGATTTGAAGTTTTGTATGAAACGAGAGAGAAAGGTGTCAGCTTCGCATATTATGTTTGCATTTTGTTAAAACAACGATTATCAACGATACGATACAACCACTGGAGAGTGGGAAGACTAACGTGGAAAATGAACCCACCACCTCTCTCTCTTAATTCACTTTTTTCTTCTATCATGTATTACATATCGCGTTATCACGGATAAGTTAGTTTACCCGACACCGGTTAGACAGTCAATACAACGAATAATAATTTTTATTTATTATTCTTTAAATTAAAAAATCGTTCTATTTTTAGTTTGCAGACAAAATTTTTAAAATTTTAATTTCATTTTCTCTTGTTTACTTGTTTTGTTAATTAATATACTTTTTAATACAAAATTACAGTTGTCGCAATTCTCTGATCGATTTAGATATTATTTTATCTCTGATAACGTCATAAAAATTTGAAATTAATGTTTAAATCCGACTATGCTGTGTTAATCCAATTGATATAATGCATATTCAGCTGTATTCTGTTTCATTTACAGTAAGTCTCAAACATTGGCAAACGCTCTTAATAGTTTTTTATAAGTTTTTACAAAATTTTTATTTTTATTTAAAAAAATTAGTTTTTTATTGTATGAACATTTTTAACATTATAAGATAGTCAACGTTAAGAAGTTATTATTATAAATATTTTAAAATGAAGTCGAATTTTTTACAGTGAAAAAAATATCGATTTGTAAAATATGAAGTATGCTTACTTACTATACTAACTTAAAGTATACTAGTTTGTAATTGTTTTTTGCCTATTCATTTTTACTTTTACATCTACCTTGGCTTATATATATTTTCTTTGTGACAAATTATTACGTTCATGTAAAAAAAATAACCATCTGATTTTATTTTTATGAATTATATCAGAAAGTTTAAAAGTATTAAATAAACCATTAACAACTTATTTACCATTAAGACTATAGTTAAAACAGAAATAAAAAAAATTGTAAGTTTCAATCATTAATTAGTGTTTAAAGTCATAGACACAACTAGAATAAAACTTTTTAGGGGTGTAAAATTAATTTCTCTCCTTATATTTTTTTATACAACAATATATATCATTTTCTATTATTTTTTGATGGTTCAACTTACTTTGGTTGAGCTTATGGACAGTATGATGCTTACAGGCACTACAACGTGTATTAAGTTATCTATAAGGATATTGTATTCCATGTGTTTAGATTATTTCATACAATTTTATTACTGATTTAATATTTTTTAATTTTAAAATTTAACACAGTAACGGTAAAAAACATAAAGTTGCACAGATTAATGTACTTAATTAAAAAACTAGAAGTAGGCAATATAGTTTTGTTATATTAGCCTAATGCGAAATTCTTCACACCTACATTGAAGACAAAATTGTCGATTTCCTCGTAAACATTATAACTCTATAAATCAATAGAGGTTTTATTTTTTATAGGTTATTCCTTTTAAAAAGGAATCTCGAATTAACAAAAAAGACTTGTTGGTTTATTTATTATACTGTTTTGATTTCTAACGTTTATCGTATTGATTTTTGATGATAAAACATAAAATTTATAAATATAAAAGAATTTTGTATAATCATCATTTTTAGTCATTGTTTATTTTTTCTATTTTTCAAGTTAACAATAAAATTGAAATGTGACATAGAATCGGTTATAGTATTAACCAATTCTAAAATAGCATAATTTTTTAATGATTTATAATTATAAATTTTCTAATCTTCCCAAAATCCAATAAAATATTGTTATCAGTTAAATTATCTTTTTTCAATCACCATCCTTATCGGTTTTCTATTGAACAATGTTACTTATTCTTTATTAGATCTCTTGATTTGATTCATTTACATATTATTAATTTTATCCTATAAAATAATGATAATCCACCGTTTTTACTAGTTAAAATAGGTAAATACCTTAATGATTTATTTAATTTAAAAATATTAAGCTTGCAAAATTTTAGATATTGTGACAATAAAGAATCTATCATATTTTTAAAGTTAAACTATTTCTGATCGAAATAATTCAAATTCAATTTATATATTTTTTATTATTAAACAACACGTGAAATATTAATTAAAAGCACAATTACTATTGATAAAATAACTTTTATACTACTGCATTTATATGAACAAATTACATATTATTTTTGTGCACTTCTTATCTTTACAAAGACACATTTCTTGTTCTTAGCACACTTTGTCATATTCATCAATAATTATATTTATAAAAGGAATAACATGATTACTGATTATTTTTTTTTAATTGAGTTTTTCACATATTTAATTATTTTTATATTATCAAATAGAATTTAAATTAGTGTTTTTTCTAATTATTTTTACCTCTTATATAATATTTCGGCATAAATTGAAACATTAAGATTTTTCAAAAAAAAATTTGGATCAATTTAGTTTACAATTTTGATGAACAATGTATAAAAAAATTTTGTCAGTGAAGAACAGTTTAAAAGTTATGAGCTTTTTTAAGTTTTCTACTTTAGTGCTAGATTTTTGTTATGTATGGCTATTACTTTTCAATAATTTTCTCAAATCAATTCGTAGAGAAATCTTTGGAGATATAGTCACTGATTTTTATTTAATTTATTTAACAAAAAAAAAAAAATTATATATATATAATTTTTTTATATATATATATATATACTAAATATTCAATTTCATTTTGCGCCACACGTTTCAAAAAATTATAAAATTCATAAAAATATAAATATATAAAATTTGCATTATTAAAGATGTCGTCCTTTATTTTTTTTTATTTTTTTTTGATACATTATGATTTTTAGTAAAAATGGACCGATTAAAATTTATTTAATCATGTAAACCATAGTAAATATAGTAAAAAAAAATATTTCTAAGGGTAGACTTAAGGTGTAAATTTCGAAAGTTAATGGGTACCTATTATTTTTTTTACCATTAAATTGGGAATAAATTTCGATAACCAGTTTTATATATAAATTACAACTAAAATATACTCTAAGAAATAATTTTTTTCTTACAAATAACTTGATCATTACTATATATTTCGTACTATTTTTAGAGTTCATATAAATAAATAAAAATGTAATTTGTAAATTTTTTATCAAAAAATAAAGGATAATATTCTTAATAAATCACACTGTATACTACACAGTTGTTACATATTTTGTTTATATTTTGATGAATTGATTTTATGCCTTAAAATGCCTCTTGTGAATGGTTGATCGGCAGAATTTTTGATTATTTCATCGAGAATTTTTATCTTATACAGAAATTTTATTAATTTTATTTCATCAGATTATAAGGATATGAATTTAATATGTTTCTATGAAAAAACGAAAAACTAATTTTTTTAGTTTTAATACATTAACATATTATCGCATCAATTATAAATATTATATTAAACCATTGTTTAAATAACTATTTATTCAATTATTTTTATTATATTTTTTATTAAATCTGAAAAAGTTTTCTGTGTGATTATAATATCATAATTAATATTTAAATTAAGTAAAATACAGTAACATTTAAGTATATTCTTGGAATCTCATGTATCAAATATGAACAATTTTTATAAATTAAATAATACTCCAGTTTTTAACCTTGATAGCAATTTTAATTTGCGAGATACTCAATTTTAAGTTAGGAAAAATGAGTGATTTAATAGTAGTTCAATTAATAATAATAAAAATAAAAAGCTAATTAATTTATTAAGATTGTTTTATCTTTATGACTGATATACATTTTTGTTTGGCATGCATTATAATTTTCATATTCCTGACTTCAAGAAATCATTGTACAATTGATAGACATAGGGATTTTAGATAAAGTCTTGTCTTAAAAGTATGTATATAGTAACTATTTACAAAATAAGACAAGATCATCTGCTAAAAATTATTAAATGAAGAAGGTCAAAGATACGTGCGCGTATAATATTAGACCAAGGCGAAAGTTATAGAAATTTACACTTGTTCATTGATTGCAATTTCTGATTGTACTGATGAAAGATATTAATTCTCATAAAACATTAATAACAATTATATGATGATATTTAAATAACGAATTTTTATGTATTTAAACCAAGTAAACATCATAAACAATATTTAAAAATAATAATCAATGCTAATTAAATATGGTTTTCAGTATGTAAGGAAACAAGTTTCTATTGCTCTCGTTGTTTGTAATAATTTATATGTTAACTAACTTACTGAACATTCTATAAATACATTTTAAGATCCTATAATTTACTTAGTCTAAAAATGTATAATTAAAAAAAATTATTTATTACATTGACCTACTGGAGTATCTAAAGGGTAAACTAGAGAGTTCAATTTTTTAATTGAAAAAATATTTTTCTTACAAAAAATGAAAAATTAGTAAATTATAATTGTTATTATATATTATTAATTATTAATAATTATAAATTTATTGAATGTAAAAAATTAATTTTATTTTGATTGTGTATAACTAAAGCATGTTGATAAAATTGAATACAACTATTTTTACATTGAAATTATTTCCTATAATTTAAAATTAAAATTCAATATACAAGGTGCTTCGATATATTTTAATATGAATGGTACTAGAGATACATTGAAGTAGATATATAATACTCCCCACTTTATTAGTCTTCTATGCTTGGATGTATGCTATTTTAAACTTTTAGTAATAAATACTGGTTATAAACTATTCAAAATATGCTTAAAATTACTATCTATTTCTTTAACAAATTTTATCTGTGAGAGTTTATTGGGAAAAGTCTTTATCAGTCAAAGAATTTTGTTTTTTTGCTTTTGAAAAATATGTATCTATAAAATAATAGGACCATTTAAATACTAAATAGCATTAAAAATCTTCTTAGATTACTTTAAAAGCAACAAGTTTTTTATTTCTTGTAAGTTTTATCGAAATAAAATGTTGATATACAAGTTCGTGGTATGTTATTGATAAAAAAATGCACGTTTTCAAAGTAACTTAATTGACACACAAGTTTACTATAATATTTTATGTTAACTTTTTAAAAATTCATTTGACTATAACTACGAGTTATCCGTAAAAAAATTAAGTATCATATTTCCTTAAACAATAAATAAAAAGATAAAATTAAATTTAAAATGATAAATCGTGCATTTAATGTAATAAGAATCCTGAAAAGTACAAAATTAAGATAGTAAAGAGATCATGATGTTTTATTTTTGTTACTGAAAGACCTTGTAACCAGTTTTGTAATATAAACATTTATTTTTTCTTTTTTTTTTTTTTATGTAAAGACATTATTTCCTTGTAAATTTAAATACCAAATGCGTAGACCAATCGTCTACCGGAATCGTTTGGGCATTTCCGGCGTGGGAAAATGAATAAGTTGTGGTCATATATTAAAAAACTAATTATTATTTTAATTCTTGATGACTGCTCAATTATATGTCGTTGATGCAAATGGTAAACATAATAATTAAGAAAATCATAATGTCAACAAAATTTTTTTACTATATTAAATAAATATTATCACGTGGTTTTGTCGTTATTAAGACTATATATAACTCTTGTAACTATGTGGTTGTTTTCATTAAGAGTAGGTTAGCTTAAAAATGCATATTTTTACGAGAGTAAGTATGTATCAATTTTACCATACTTTTAGTGTTTACATAATAGTTTTGCCTATCATTTGGTTTATCTCATTTAGTACGTAAACAATAAAATTGACCTTCTCTTTCACTTGTCGTTTAAAATAATTGCTTTTAATTACTTTTTGATATTGTAAAAATTTATTCTATGTTTATTGAATTGATTTTATTAAAAGTTTATTATATTTTATTGCTATTAGCAGTAAAACTATCCAAATTATACGTATACAGTTTTATTTTAATGAATTGATAATTGACAACTCCGTAATTTAGTATATATATTTGTACTGAGACTTGGTAACTTCCTGATAATTGTTTCATAATTAGCGATGGAAAATATCGAATAGTAATTCTCGAACTATTCGATAGATGTCCACAATTCGAATTATCCGACTATCGTTCAAAAACTATTCGAATAGTAAAAATATTCGATAGTTACACAATATATTCGAATAGTTTTAAAAACTATTCGATAGTCTATGGCTAAAAATAAACTATTCGGTTGTATAAACACAATTCGAATAGTTAATCGATGGTTTAAAATATTCGAAAATGCCCATCACTATTCATAATGGTGTAAATATGCAATAATATATGCAATTTTTTATATACCGTCGTATTTAGTGTTGGCACTAGACATTGTGGAGCCCAATGCAAAACAATTTTGTAGCTCCACTATATTATTGTTTTTTACATTGAATATTGACTAACATTATTTGACACATCGTTTAGCTTTCTTAGAAGACTTACTTTTTGTGCCGTGACTTGTCTCAAAATAAAAATAAGGTATGAAATATTTTGTTAAAATAAAATTGTTATTTTAATGAAAACAATTTTATTACAGGAAGACGCATTGATTGAAAAACAGTTTGTTTTGGTACGCTTTTTAGTGATGGTCTAGTAACCATATGATTTATAGAGTTATTAATATAATAATAGTACTACAATGTCCATCCTGCACGAGCAATTAAGTAACAATTAAATTAATAATGCGTGTAAATCTTACGGAGAAAATATTTTGCAGTCACTCTCGTCGTTCAATAATAATAAAATAGTTCATAAAGATTTAACTGTAACTTAATCTTGAACTATATTTCGATTTACTTTTTTATCGATAATCCAATGCCAGATATTTAGAACAAGGTGTGATCTCTTTGTTTTTAAAAGCAACGTGAAACCTATGAACTACGAGATTAAACAATATCTTCGGTAATTGCTCTAATTATTCAAGTTTTTTCTAACTTATTAAAACTCGCAAAAGACTGTGTTTATTTATTTTTATAGTAATATCATCAATAAAAACCCTTGATTATTATAATTATTCGGAAACATTAATTCAAACTATTTTATTTAAGTCTGATCATTAACATTAGGTTATCAACGAATCTGCAATTTAATACTTATCGCCCGTGTGTTAGTTCATCCACTTGGCAAATGCTGAAACCCAACCGGTAATTAGCTTGATTAATAGACACCTAGTTTACGTAAGCACTGGGCGCAACCTTCATAAGCAAATACTATTCAACATTATTGTTCGCAAATATTAATTCGATAATAATTCATTTAATTGGTAACAATAATATTATTTACCAACAAATGGACCAACATTAAAAACATATTCTCATACCAACGTGTTACGAAATAGGCGGTGTTCGTTACAGCAATCAGTCGGGTAGGAACATATTTTAGAATAGTAATAATCAAACATGACGATAATTTGTGACGGATTTCAGAGCGGCGTACTAAAGAAACTAAAAAGCTAAGGTAAAATAATTGCTATTCCTTGGCCACACCTACAAAAAGTGACGGCAATCGCGTATTCAACGATTTAACGATATTAGTACTTATGTGTTACGTTTGATTCCTCGGGTGAGATTCAGAGATGTTAGTGAAATTATTGTGGTACATTAATTGCCGTCAATGACGAACGTAGACTGTTTTGCATATTTTATTACGTAGGTTTGATGATTTTTCTAATAACTCGTGTAACGTAAATGCCCGTTACCATCAACACCCTCAGTAAGGTCAACCAGTGTAGTACAGCGGTGACGACGTCAAATCGAATACTAAATACACATTATTTTTTAATAAAAAAAAACCCCATAAGGAAGTAAGCTGATTTGCTATACACGTAAATACGAAAAACGTTTGTGATTAACAATCCAGCTAGAATGATTTATTTAATGGTCTTTAACAAAACAAATTTTATATTTTAACGTTCATTCAGTAACCGACCGGCGACACTTAAACACACATTAAATATACACGTGCGTATGTGACAGTGATCAATTTTTAGTTACATTTGAAACAGTGTGCGTTATTTTTAGTAAATCGCAAACTCGTTGTTAAATTACTTTTGTTTTATCTTAAAATACTGTTCGTTGATTTTGCGAGTGTTTAAATGTGCTCATTGATCGGATTACTTGGATTACTCTCATTAATGTCGTAATATTTTTAAAAATACGTAAGTGTTTAAAATAGTTTTTTAAATATTTTCAATTTATCAATGTTGCCTAAATCTAAAAAAGCCAAACCTAATAAACTGGATTGTTTGCATCTGTTTCTAAAGAACTGCCACAATGAAACTTAGATTTTTTTCCTTTCGTCTAATTTTCTTAGATTTATAATATATACAAGGATATTAGTTCTGTATTTTTTTTAAGGAATGAAGTTTTACTATTAATTAAGTTCGACGGTATTTATACTGTTTTTCGCTAGAGCTCTTCGTGGCCCCTAGTTTTGATGAATGTGCTAAACTTTTATGAAAATAACTACTTAATCGAAAAACATTTCATGATACACTTATGTGTTGACATACTAATCTAAAATATCTCAATATGCTTGAAGTTCTTTTTTTATAGAAATTAAAGCATTGTAGTCAATTTTGAAATATTTTCTATAGACTTTAATATTAATTACCAAGTCATTTACTATAACAAACAAATTATTCAAAGAAATTTTAAAAGTAATCCTCGATCTACCTCAAAAAAAAAAAAATTGTAAACAGGCTTTATAAGTATTTAAAAAATGTAATACCTGGAGGTCGTTAAAAATAAACGTAGTCTAGATTGTTGAAGGACAAGTAATTAAATTTTTACATTTATATAAATGTTTCAGTTAGTATCATTTCGATTAAAAATTTTATTTATATTTGACTTATCACTAGTAAACGCAATTTAAAATAATGATGTACCATCGAACTTTAATATTTGAAACCAATTACCTTAAATTTAGCATACTAAATATAAAAACAGTATCATATTGCAGTTAAAGAATAGATAGGATTATTTGCTAATAATTTCATAACTACCCAATAATGATTAATGACTGTAACAATAAAATGAGAAGTTATAATAATGCGTTTATGATATTCACTAAGTTACAGTTTATGAATACTATTTTTGCGTGGTAGTGTTTTACTGTATATAAGATGATCTTGAAAATAAAAATAGGAAGTATATATTACAACGACAAACGATAACGAGTCATTGAAATTTTTATTGTGATCTTCTGAGATCATGATATTTAAAAAAAGCCCTAGTAGTACGTTTTTACCGGAAGTCTTATGTTTTAATGGAGCGGGAAGTGCCTATAAACTTATAAGAACTTGATAAGCAAGGCTAAAAAAATTGCCTAAAGGGATGTCATTATAAATAAAATGAATAACAGATAGGGAAAATCGATATTTTTTAAAAATAAGCGTAAAATTTTAGTTTGTAAAACATTTACATATTTAATCCATAATTGGATAGTATATCCATAATAGTTCGAATCCCAGAAAAATACTATGGACACTCCAACATATCACATTTATTTTATTACTTTTAAATGTTTTCTGTAAAAAATTTACATAAGGCAAAAGAACAATTGTAATATTTTCCATTTTAAAATAATTGTCACATGTGATTTTCAGAACAAGTAAACTAAACATTTAGATGTCAATTTTTTTCAAACTTTATGATTTTGTTTGTTTACAAATAATAATGTATTATTAAAAATTCAATTAAGTTTTGTCGGATTCATATTTACGGTAAAATTATACGTTTTTATTAAAAAAAACTTAGCATTAAAAATCTTGCTATAAAACATTTTTAATATTTTTATTTTTAAAAATTCTTAAATATTTATGTTGAGTTTAATCAATAACAGTACCTTGAACTCGTTTAAAACGACAAATTGTTATGGGAGGTCATTTTTTAAAGTGATAACCCCCAGGACACTAAATTTAAAATCTTATGGTGTAATGTAATTTTACATGTTAAAACACAAGCTAGTTTTTCTGTGATTAATTGGAACTCTTACGACTGAAATAGTATATTTATTGATACAGTAGAATGGGATAGTCATATTATTCAATTAGTACAAGGTTCAATTAACACTTGTTGTATCTAAAGAGAGCCATTATAACATCAACAGAATATTAGGTTAAATTCTATTATATATTCGTAAACAAAATATTAAGTAAACAAATAGTTTTAAGTAAGATTTTGATTTTGTGTCTCAACAAAAATTCCATAGAACTTAACTAATAGAGACTTTTTTTATAGTATACATTTTTTTCATTCGACTCATTCAACATTTATTGTTACTGAAAATCATAATAGTTATAAGTATATAAATATGTTTACATAGCTAATTCTCTTTTAAAATTTAATGAAGTTTTATGCTAGTGCATATTCATGGAATTAATGGAAACATTTCCAACCTTCGATAGAAGAAGAATAATCATATTAATGAGAAAGTCAAATAAATCATTTTATTAAAACATAACAGTTTGCGTATAACTGTTGGTTTTTTAACGAAATTTGCTATCTTTAATCAGTAGAGCGTACGGCCCCAAAACAAAATACTTTTCGTATACATTTTTGTGATAATCACAATCGAGCGGTTTTTTGTTATCTCTAATCTCTGAACTCATATTAGATAGCTTCTCAGATAGAATTAGACCACAGGGATCTCAGTCATTCGGTTACTATGGGAACAACCGTTATGAAAAATCACGTCAATTCTCAATTGTCTCGTGTCATGAAAGAACCGTAGGTCAAGTTTCCGAATATCAATTAATATAAAAACACGTATCGGTAAAAAAAAAATTGCCCTGTCAGCAAAACGGATCAAAAATTTGTGACCCGATTACAATTATTATTATTTTTTTGTTAACTTGCTTTACCGCTAATATTAAATAATTTAGTGCACGCTAATTGCACACCACATAAATTTAGCTGACTTAATATAGTTACACGTATTGCAAATTTCATATAGTCATTAATTTTGCGGTGGATTTCGTTTCGCAGTATTGGACTCACTCAAGGCGGTTGCCCGAGAGCACCGCGAATGGGATGCAAAGTCATCGTGGATATCATCTGAACACTGTCGACGAACTCAGCCGATAAGCAACCGAAACCAAAATGGGTCTGACTTCGATAAAGCTGCCGTACCAATCGTCAAAGAATCGGTTATTTGGTGTGCCACCACGTCGTATGTCGTCGGCTAGTTTCCAACCGATACCGACTTTCAACGTTAATGATCCTTTCAACAACGATTATCATCGGGCACCCAACCGGCGAAATGTGAACGCCAGAAGGAATGCCGTGCCAATCAATATGCTCGTGTCTCAGAGAGGGATAAGCAACAGTGAGTTTTTTTACGTTAATTAATTAAATACACTAGTCGATTGTAATAATTCGGAATCTTCAGAATTTTACAGCTTTCAACATTATTCAAATTAACTGTAACTTTATTGTAATTTATAAAAAAATTATGCATACTTCTTATACGAAAACCCGCACGTTCATTTATTAAATACTTAAGAATTAATTAGTGTGATTTTGAAGGAAAAAAAATTGCAAGTCAATTTTCAACGCGTGCGCAATTTGCAAGGAGTTTATTTAAATGTATAGAACGAAACGTGATTTCACCCAGAAATGTCATTATCTGTGCGAGTTATGAGTTTAAAATATTTTTTTATTGGTAATTAATTTTCTTAAATTTTTATCTCTTAACTGACCTACATATTGTAAAGTAATATTCTGAAGATTTCTCGCAAATACAATCGAGGGGTAATACGAGTTACTATTTTGCTCCGACAAATTAATCTAAAAAATATAATGGTAATCGGACTTTTACTTTAAGTATTCCTAACATAAAATCTCCGTTTATGCATTAAACTTAAATTAGTTCAATTTGAATATAACGCGCTTCTAGATGAATATTTGTAAAATATACTGTTATAGACGATTACGATCGATATGAATTCGTAATTTTTTATTCAAATACTTTGAACTCGTGATAATGATAAGTTAAGTGAAAATTTACACTATTGTCAAAACACTGAAATAATTTAAACCCCAAATATTGTTACGTCTAAATAATCTATTGACCACAATATCTAAAATATATATGTAATAGAAAATAAGGAAAGCAACGATTACTTCAGTATCAGCAACCACTACAAATTATTTCAGCGCAGTAGACCGTGTATTACTATTTCATACATGTTTCCTAACATTTACTTAGATACACGAGTTTACGTCACGCGTTCATTATGCATATTATGTCTATACTATTGCAACTCGTATGGCGTTGAGACATAAGGAGATTCTCCAAAGATATATTTTATATTTGAAAAATAATAGTACCTAGATAAAAAATGATAAAAAATAGAAGCACACGGGTGAACTTTGAAGTCAAACGAACCCAATTAAATATTTTTACTAGGTCATTTAGTTGGTATACTACTGATTATTCAATTTAAAAATATTCGCCCGATTTAATAAAACTTCATTTCTTGTTCGTCTTCTTTGTTACACATCTTTTTTATTCCACAAAATTAATTTAAATATTTTTGTAAACATGTTTGTAGAATAATATATCATTATTATAGTTTAGTAGGTCACCGGGAAATAATATTAAATGTATTGTGAACAGACCTTTTTTAGAATGAGTGGACGGTAGTTTGCTGGACCCGGTTTATCCACTGCATAATATCGTATACGTGTGCTACATATTATTATAATTGAGCATGGATAGTTACATTGGAGGAAGTTTTAACACCTCATTGTACACTATTACGTATGTTATACGATTTATTATCGTTTGAAAAAAAAAAATCGGTGGTCAACGAAATTTAAAACCCCTACTTCAATAGTGAAAGTTATATTACCCATACCTACTTGTATCTTTGTCAGTAAATTTACAAAGAATTTGATAAGGTTCATTACACGTTTTGATTTATTTTCGTCTTAGGCTTTATATTTACCATTTATTTTCATACAAATAAGTATTTTCTTTATTTATATTTTTAAACACCGAATGACAATTTATAAGGAATAAAACAATTAATAGAAAGGTGGTTACGGCAATAGTAATGTTAATGTATTAAAGTCTTGGTAAATAAAAAGAAAATCAACCATCGCAATTTTTGTGGTACCTAAAATTAAAAAAAAAAATTTTAATGATAACTAATTTTGTATACCTATAATTTAGGGTGTTTTAAAACGGAGAGAAGATTGATCCCTATTATACCTTTTTTAAAACACTTCTTAAGAAATATTACACAAATGTAGAAATAATAAATTAATTTAATAATTGTGTGGCGTTTTATTTAATTTTTAATTTTAGTATTAATACAACTTTTTACAATCATACAGCATCTTTAATTTTTAATGCAGAGTTATAATTTGTAAAAGAAAATTTAGTATCTAAATTTACTTTCACATAAAATAATTGCGTACTTATGCTTCTTTCTGAAATGTTGAAATTAATAATTTTTAATGAGCTTATTCGACTTTTATACTAAACAATACAAATTAATAATTAACTAATGTTTCATAATTCAGTTTGCACATCTTGAAAAGCCGAAAATTGGTATAGGTCTCTGTATGTCAACACAACCGGACCATAACATGAAACTGTTAATTGTTTTGACTAACTACGAGTAATAAAATCTGTTATATTTTTCATAAACTTCTTGAGTAATTTTCTTTGTATAAATATTACTTTTCATTACCGAGTCCATTATTGATAAATCATATAGTAAAACATATTGTAATTGTAATCGTTATAACTAGTTGTTAGTATTTCAAAATTACCGCAGGATAATTATTTAAAAATAGAATGTTAATAATGATAATCGTTTGGGGGTAAGCGTCATAATTTCTGATAATTTTTATGTTAAATTAATATTCACACTCTCTATCATCTAATCATCACTAAATTCTCTATTTGAGGTCGGCTCTGCCTTAACACTTTAACAGAATTTTATACCGGCTGTCGATCTACGAATCCAAATTATAGCTAAGGAAACCAGTATAAAGAAAAAGTGTGATGCATGTGACCATATGGGAACTGTTTAAGTTCCCATGTGGTCACCCATCCGACAACCAACGAAAACAGCGCAGCTAAACATCCGTGCTAAAGTGAGTGAATAGACCACTGCGCCACACCATGCACTATCAATCATTTAATAGAGAGTATAAATAAGACATCGAGTTTCAAAACCAGCTCAAAGTAATTTTTAAAAGTTTCCAAGGACAACAAAAAAAAAAGAAAAACTTTCCAATAGGATTAAATGAGGAAAACAATTTTCAATGATTAGTTAAAATTTTGTTAGGTGTTAAATAATATTTTTACAGTATACCCATGCCCTTATATTAGCTCCCTCAGCCGTGATGAGATTGTATCAGACCGACAGACGATGTAAAATTCCTTCAAATTGTTAAGGCAGAGTTGACCCCAAGTAGTTGGCATAGTTATGTTGATGATGATAATTACGACATTGTGAATTATCAATTTATCATATAAATAGTTTTCTAACAATTGTGCATAAAATAATTATATGTTTTGATCATTAAAAATATTAAGAACTAAGAAGCAACTTCAACCATTTCTTTATTTCCTGATAAATTTACCATCGTTAATTGTAAATTAAATTGGTGAAAAAATTCTGGTGTGCGTTAGATTTGAATACTGACATTTTTTTTTGTCTACAACACTTGATTTTAACGCCTTCTTGTTATCGTTATATAATTATTTCTCTACATACATTTTAAATATATATAAATACTTCTATTCTTGTATTACAATCTTTATTATTAATAAAAAGAGCTTAAAAAAATAGTAATGATTCATACGCTTTGGCTACGATTGTAAAATCCTTCATACAACGTAACCACAACAAATGAATGCGTTTTATTAAACCTCAGTTTTAGTTGCACAATAATGTGATGAAATTATAATTAATTGTAAAGAATAAAAAAAGTTGTTTTTCAAGTCTAATTTATCTAAAATCGTCTCTTCTTTGTTATTAAACTATTTAAAAAAATTGAATAAATTAATCTATGTAAATATGCGGTGGTTCTTTCAGCAGAAGGTTAAAAGTATTAAGCTTCCTCAGTTAATCGGAAATATCCTAAGTTTTAGGTATGATAACTAC
Organism: Daktulosphaira vitifoliae; assembly: GCF_025091365.1. Lineage (NCBI taxonomy): Eukaryota > Metazoa > Arthropoda > Insecta > Hemiptera > Phylloxeridae > Daktulosphaira > Daktulosphaira vitifoliae. The sequence continues at coordinate 88,055,255 of NW_026099572.1, forward strand.
AAAAAAACGACGGGGTAGAAAGATTACCAGAAATATTATTTCAATATTAACCCTATTGATCAATTCTGTGTATGTCACAGTAAATGACTATATTTCTTATTTTTTTTTTAACTAGATCATTTTTTTGTTTGGTAAAATATCACTTGTAAAATTTAAATTCTTTACATTCAAGACATATTTTAACTGTAGTTAAATATTCTATAATTGCATTATAATCACAGCACTGCCACGAAATTTACAATATCCTGTTATAAATCGTGATACATTACTTACTAAAATTTATTGAGGCATCTTTATGCCGATATCAATGATATTATCAAGAAGATTAGTGTTTTTGAATGAGTATCATGATTCAATTTTTCATATCAGTAACTTAATATGTTAATATAATGATGACCTTATATAAAAAAGAACAATTATTATGATAGTATTTAATGTAGAATAATGTTTGTAGGTTGTATTTTGGTAATAAAAATTCTAATCAATTAATCTTAAAACTGATAAATATTACTAAAAATTTAATCTAACATTTTATAACATAATTTAGTTGTCATGAAATGTTCAAATTTAATTTTTCTATTTATTTAAGAAATTTTAGGAACCTATGATAAAATCTAATTAAAGAATTTTGATAAAACCAATATACTATTTATTTAATATTATAAAATATTACTATTTTTATTTGTAAATATTTTTATGATAAAAGTATATAACTGAAAATTCAGAAAATTTAATATTTTATGAATAACATAAAATATTTGTTCATAATTACTAGTTTTACATGTTATAATACTAAACAATTTTACATATTAGATTATTGTAGAATTTTCTTTTAATTATAATATTTTCTATTTATTAAAGAGTTGAATTAAATAAAGTAATTATTATTAAAATTATTATTACAGTTTATATAATTTTGAAGGAAACGCTTTGTGCTTAAAAACTTAGTTTAGTTTTGTTGTAGTTTTAGCACAGAAAACCCCGAATTTTCCTTAAATCAGCATAGATTAATGCAAGTAAAAATCTTAAGACTTGTTAAAAAATGTAAAAATAAAATTTCAATACTAATATCACTTATAAAAAACACAAAGCTATGAAAATAAACAACCAAATGTTTGTATTACAATATATTCAAATTGAACAATTTTATCAATACTTGATTTTTATAAAGTATTATTTTGTGTTAAGTTATATCAATATTTATTTTGTATTTTAGGTCGATTAGCAGTAATTTTAGTCGGTGTTGTTGCCTTAATAGCAGGATTGATACTGTCTTCAGTTCCTTGGGTACATTACATAGTATTAAAAGTATGTATTGTTTAGCAAAAAATACTTTATTAATTTTTAATTTAATGAAAATTTAATTGCTAAATAACCAAAAGGTTACCGTTATTTTTCAAAATAAATGAACTTCTAATTGTTAACTACATAGTTTTACTTGTAAATCTAATAATTACACTTAAATTAGTGTATTTAATTTAATGTTTGTGCAATTCTTTCTCTACAACTGACAACTCTATTTGATTTAGGTTTTCAAGCTTTTTCTTCGTTAATATTCATAGAATTTTTATATAATGAAACTATATTTTTTTATTTTTCTGGCAGTTGAAGTCATCTTAAGGACATACTATTCGTATTTTTAAACAACTAAAAAATTGAGTTTCTTCAAAATTCACTAATTAAATATGTACATAGCAGATATATAATTCTTGCTTTTATTTTAACTAAGCCATCTGAGAATATTTGACATACTCTCAGATGGCTTAGTTAAAATTAATTTAAGCTTATTTCCTTTACTAAGAAAATATATCATTAGGAAGTTGTATTTAAAATATAATATTGCGTAACTGATTTCAAAATCTTTCTATGCAATTTTGTTAAAAATAAATTATACATAATTACAGTATTTATAACGAGTTTTAAGATTTTAAAAGAAAAAAAATGTATTGAATATTATACGCTGTAAAAATAAAATTACGATAGTCCTTTCTAATAATACACATATGCCAATTACTCATAAGATTATCCAAATAATGGCTAATATGAGACTAGGTACATTCCCTAATATATTAGAAATGTAAAATCACCACATCTATTACATTTATATACAAGTCATTTTTCAAAAACTATTAGGTTAATTTAATTTTTCTAAGAAACAAAAACAGTTGTATGATTCTAATCATTATCAATATTTAGAATTTTATTTTGGTTTTACACAATAAAAATATGTTCTTATCACTACAATATTATATTGAAATTCTGGTATTTAGATTTTGGACATGTTAATCAGGGACTATTCTCCCTGTAGATATGTCTGTGATGGTAATTAATAGAAACCAATATTTTTGACCATCAAAAAACTTACTAAAACTCTAAAATATACTTTTATACTGTTAAATAATGAAAAACAATTTTTCGTTAAATATTATCAAAAATCCCATTTCATTTATTTATTAGATTTGGAAAATTGCCAGATATGTACAAATAAAAATACTATGTATGAAAACATGATTTAAGCTAGAGAAAATTACTTAACATCTAGATTTTAGACAAGAACAAAAATATATTTTTATCTCCTTCTCAAATAAGGTTGATCCATTGCATAAAAATTCTATTATAATTTATTTTATAGTAACTTTTAATTGTACATCACTTAATTTTTTTTCTGTCCGTAAAAGTTTGGTAAAATAAAATGAAAAAATATCGTATTTAAGGGTTGTAACTTAAAGAAAGTTGAAAATGTCATTATATTATTATTATGTGTCAATATTATTAAAATGTGCATTTTTATTCTTCTGAATTGGGTGCAAAATCATCAGTATCTAAAATGCACTACAGAGTATTCGGCTTTCTATACTAAAAGCAAGTTGATATGAAAACTTTTGTTCAATCACGGACAAAAAAATTGTGTCCATTATTTTTTTAACTTACGCGCTTGTGTCGTATGAATTTATTATTTCATCGTAAAATCTAAGAGTAATAACTATTTCCTACTTTTTAAATGTAAAACACAGATTTTACACTAATACTTTTTCGAAGTTGAGAAATGTTTATCTTTGAGGTGATATTAAATCAATAACTTGAAATATTTTAACTGTTTATTGCTTGTGTTAATTATAAATGTTTAACGAATTTTTCACAACGGTATAGATGTATTTAATGTCGTTTACCTTCAATCCAACAAAACCTTGCTATTGATTGATTCTTAATTACCTAATAAAATACTATTTTTATATAATTCCTATTTTTAAATTGTAAAAAAGGCACTAACGAAAACAAGAATTATAATAAATACTTCAATAATTTAAAAAAAATGTTTATGTTATAATTTAGTAGTATTTTTCATTTTCAGAACTTAAAACTTTGGAATGGTACGCTAAGTTATCATTACTGGCAAAAACCCGGAGTTTTAAGACTGACAAAAGTATTCATATTTAATGTCACCAATCCGGATGGTTTTTTGCATAATGGAGAAAAACCAAAACTTCAAGAAGTTGGGCCATTTGTTTACAGGTATTATTAAAATTTTTTTTTTTTTAGTACCATCTTATTTTAAGTACTGCTTTGGTAAAATCCAGAATTATTCGCATTGTTATTATATATTTTCCCCGTCAAATAAAAAAAAATTGTTATATCTTTGATATAACTAATCTTATTTCACAGTAGATAAAACTAATTTTGATTTTGTTGCTTAAGTTTTAAGCTGAAGTAACTCGAATATATTTTTCAAAAATAAGATGAAAATGTTATACTATTAGTCATTTTGCCAACATTTATAATTATGATTCAAAACTATTTATTAAATTATTGTACTGGATATGAAATATTTTTTATCTAGTTAACCATATAATAATTTTGGGAAAAAGAAAATTTAACGAATTATATTCACGAAAAAAAGTTTTCGAGTCCTTACAATTAATTTGTTCCCTGGGTAATAGAATTCACAGAGGAATAGCCCTTTAATTGGAAATCGTTTGAGAAATCCTTTCCTATTGTAGTGCATTTATAAAAAAAAATTATTTTTATTTTGACCATACTTATCAAAATTGTTGTTGTAAATAGTATTATTGTACATGTTTTAAATATTTTAATTATTATGCCAACTACCTTAGAAATGTGACATAACCATTTCTGCCTATTAGAACCTTTGATCCTGGATATTAGTTTTTTAGTTTTAGTTATTAAAAGGATGGATATAGTCGCTGCTCATGTATTCAGACTTTGTTGTTCATTTTACGCATCCTATGTTGAATTTTACGATAAGAATCGATTTATCACCGAGGTATAATATGTTTACCTTTCATTGTTTTTACTTTTGTTCGTACAGGTTATCATTAATTAATTCCCTGATATCACAAGATAATTCCGAGCCTTTTCAGAAACATTCGGTTTATCACTATTGGAATTTTCATGTTGACTTTTCTTCCGTCTTTTTGCTAGTTTTGATTTATCATAATGTACCCGTGCTACTATAGTTCATCATTAACTTCCTCATTCCTAACATTAAGTTTAAAATTATCTAACAGTCTTTGATGGAAGACCGTTGATTTGACCCTTGTTTTTATAGGTTTCCCTTAATTAAAACCCTGATTTTCACAAGATTATTCCTTCTTGTAGTATATCCATTCCGTTTCCACAAGAAGTCGAGAAAAGTCCACCACAGCAGAGCTCGATACTGTGATAAGGCTATAAACTCTATTGTGCGCTAGGTGGCACATAGGTTCTCAATTGTCAACTTCAACTTTTGAAATACTATCACGTTGACAAGTCTTTCTCACATGGTATGGAGGATTGAGGGTCTATGAAACCGTAACATGGTACAGCCTCATGCTTAAAAGGAAAAATATTCATACAGTAGAAACCGTTTATAATATCAAACAAAGGACTAATAAAAATTAGTCATAACAACTTTTTGTCACTATAACCAAAACAACGAAAAAGAATTTAAAAACTAAATTTTACAACTATAAAAACATAATATTTTATTACAATTACTGTGTTTTATTTTTACTACTAAATCTTATCTTTAATATATACAAAACAGCACAGAAAAAATAATGATAAACAAAAAGATTGTGTTTTAAATTATTTAATTATTATTTTAGAATTATATTTATATATTTACTTAAAAGAAATGTGTCATTTTTGTTTAATATTTATTAGTATAAAAATTATGCTACATTTTTTAAAATTTTTCAAAATTAGTTATTCAACTTACGTCATTCAGAGCCATATAATTTGTTAACATTTTTATTGTATTCAACACTGCACTGATATATATATATATATATATTCATCGGGAGTATTAGCTTCTTCTTACTATTATCGTCTTCTTCAAGTTTTTTAAGTTAATTATTTAATGAAGAGATAATTTTTTGATCATTTGATGGTTCTGAAGTTAGCACATCAATGTTAATATAATAATTTATAATTATTTTAATAAAACATACAATTTCGAAGTTTCTTCGCTAATAATTTTTGAAACTTTTGTTCTATTTTATTTTGAATTTTTAATATGTTAGAAATTGTAGAGTACTCACATCTAATTTATTAGCCATGTCGGAATTTTTTCACCTTTTTTAAAATGAAAAATGACATTTGGTTTTTCTTCAATAAATTTCTTTCGTTATCTCATTTTACAATATTTATTACGATGATTACGATCAATCACATGCACTTTATTTCATTTTTCGACTGTTTGTCTACTAGAAGTTTTTAGAAATGGTTACTATTTTTTAATAAGTTAAAGAAGAAAATTATTTTTACTTTACAAATATTTGATGGTCCCTAACTACTTCATATTAATGATTTTTTTTTTTATTATTTTACTTAAAAATTTTTTTTTAAAGTCATTGACATATTAAAATCTTTTATGTGTAAATATGTTTGTTCTTCGGAAAAGAGCACATGACTTCATTGTGTATTCTTAGGTTTAAAAAATATTTAATATATCAGATAAAATCAATGATAAATTATTTAATTGATAGTTTTACAATATTAATACAATCACAAAAATTATTTTAAGTTGACAAATTTACCACGAAAGAATGGATCATTTAGATTTTTGTTTTTCTATAAATTAATATTTTATAAATAGGTACTTTGTCCGAAAAACACATCAATTATAAACGGGGTTTTGATAAAAAAAAATAATACGTGTATAATTAAACAATTTATTAAAGCAATTTTTTTTTTTTTTGAGAGAGAGACCTAATTATTAAAATTTATTAACGGTTGAGTAACAGACATGAGCTAGAGACTGTAACATTTTAACTGCCTACGCTAAACAAAAACAAGGATAAATTTAATTATACTAGAAAACAATGTTTTCTCGTTTTTAAAATTAAATATTAGTTCAACACTCAAGATAATCATAATTTTGTCATGAACAATTAATTTTTAGTACGTAATTTATGATGTCAATATTAAAATACCTTCAAGAAATAAATAGATATTATAAATTATATTAATTTAATATGATTTATTAACTTATTTTTGTTATTAAAATAGCTTTACAATGAATAACTATAATTAGTTATTTACTTTTTTTTTTTTTAATAAATTAACATGTGGTTTGATTGGTAACGTCACCTAGGACATTTTTTATATAGGACGTAATTTCATGGCATATGGTCATTTATATGTTGTGGTCCATATGACGATCATTTCCAGTTAAGTAATTCTAGCTTTGCAAGATTATCATTATGCAATCTCTTAACTAATTCTTTTTACACTATTCCGTAATTTTTTATTTCACCAACACTTTTGTATTCAACTTAAAATTTCAAACAATTTAGATTATTAAAAACTATTTCTTACTTGTTTTCAACTACACAAAAAATATAAACCGTTTTGAATAATTGAAGCCTCATAAATCATAACAACTTTTGCATATAATTATTTTATAGCACACCATAAACAGTTGTTTGCAGGGGAGATACGATTAATGCCGCCCATCTTGATATCTCGATAAATACTGAACACCCTGTATATTTAAGTAGATATTGTCGAAATCTAATTTATAATCTATACTAAAATAATCAATATAAAAGCTAAATTTATTTCAGTTTTTACGTTGAATTTATGATAAATTTTTTTATTTTAGTGGTATTTCGTCTCATAAATTTTTCACAGCATTTTTAATTTAAACTAATCTGCGATATTTATATTTCAATATTCCTAATATAATAATAACCATTAGTATTTTATAATAGCTTGAGATATTGTTTTTAAGATAAAATCAATGTTAAACACCTATTATTGAGTAATTAAAACTCTCACATAAATTTCAAAATTGGGTAATTACTACCACATTGAGTAGCCTTTAACTTGATAACAAAATAGATCAATGTATTACACAAAACATTTTTAAACATAATTTAATATTTATAATAGTTCTTTAACAAAACAATTGGTTTATCATTGTTGTTAAGAAAGAAAACAGTATTCTTTAGGGGTAATTCCACCCAAAATAATTTTTTGGGAAATCGCGTGTTATTTCATATAACGTTATTTTAAATTATCTTTGCGTATAAAAATTAAAATATAAAATTTATTTTAGTCACATTTCAAAATAAAACTTATTTTCTACGTCAATTATTATAGATTTTATAGCTAAATTTCCTTAAATGGATGACATTACCCATATATCTCCTGTTAATTGCAATATTAGTCATATTTGACACTGAACCATATAAATTCTAAACAGTTAATAATTTTAGCATCACGGTCGTGTATTAAATAGTGATTCAGTAGATAAAAATCTATTGAGCAATTCAATTTAGTAAAAATATTTATCTCATCTAAGATAATCAAACATCTTTTGCCTCCAAATTTCATAGAATCTATGGAAACCTTGAACAAAATCATCTTATGAATCCTATGTCTGATAAAGATAATATTTCAATGAATGTACTTTTATCTTATTCCAACATAGTTAATTGCCCTTGTGCCGAATAGCATTAAGTTCTAGCATTACATGCAAGTTTTATTTTTATCCCTGTACGGATTCATTTCCTTCAGGCGTATAAATTTGACCAATATAAAATAATTTAGCGCTTGATTATAAGATCTAAAGAGTAAATACCCAAAATAGCATAATCAAATTATGAACATTTTCAATAGATATTTGTGATTAAAAAAAATATATCAACGTCCTTTATTTAAATTTTTTTTCAAATTATTAAAACAGAAATTAATAATAAATTAAAGAATACTTAATTAAATTAAAAAATAGATTTTTGTACATAATACTTCCATAATTGAAAATTACGTAAATAATAAAAATGAACATACAATAATTAAACTTGGGTTCACAATTATAAATTCAAAAGCGTCTTCGTGATTCCAGTTTTGCAATAGTAGAAGTATTATTATAATATGTATTAAAGAAAGTGGATACATTTAGCGAATTTTAGTACAATTAAATCTCACTAACCATAGAGTGTGCACTTTTAATTGTTTAAAATTTAATGACAGAATATGACCCTGAATTGATTATCTTAAGTAAAAGTAAAAAAATCGGAAAGACCCCGCTGCGCTATCATATAAATATGTATGTTGTAACAAAACTGCTTTATTTTACTTCAGGAGCTTCACGTCAACATAGGCCGCTTACCGTCCTTGACCCGAGTCTACGGAATTTACTTAGTTTTATTCTATAGAGTTATAATGACCAATCGATATAATTCGAGACAAGTTGCGATTATATACGATGGATTCATACTCATGACAATTATTGTCAGGTCAAGAAATAAAATAAATATGCATTATCCACGTGAACAATATCTAATAAACATGAATTAGTAATATCTTTTTAAATTTTTTATTTAAAATTAATAAATACAAATATGGATTTCTTCAAAAAGTTAATTTGTTGATTTTAATAATTTTCCAGGACAGAAAAAATAAATTTTTAATTTTAGTGGCGTCTTGTAAAAATAGAAGTTTTTGAAAAGGAAAAAAACCAACCTTATTGTTAAAATTAAAATTTAATTTTTTGACACGCGAAAGAAAACATTCTCTCTATACATATGATGATAATTCTCAAAAAACAGATACATTTTTGTAATGTATTAGCTTTTCAATATGAACTACAGATTTTATTAATTTAAAAAAAAATTAAATAGTTAATTCAAAATATATATTATATTTTAATTATCACAGTTATAAGGACATATAGAAATTTAAATTTCAATTTATAAATGTCATACTTCAATTTAAACTCTTTGTAAAACAATAAAATAATAAAGTCCGTTTCTTTTATATTAGCAAAAATTAACAACAAACTATTGCATTTATGATGACATGCTAAAAACGGTAATGCTGTATGAAGTTCTATGAGTGTTAAGGAGAAAGTGGTCAAATCCTTTCCTGTATAATATTACACCGTTGAATGATCTAGAGTGGTAGCTGCGGAGGCTGTACAGTAAATTACTGACATTATGTAATAAGACATTAAAAACCAATGTTTATTCTTTATAAATTTATTTCAAAAACATTTACGTACATTAAAAAGTGGTTGACTAAAGATATTTTAGTCAACTTTTAGTATTTTAAAGATATTTTATGACAATTATACGTCATTATAATGAATTTAAAATATACTATTTTATAATAAAAAAGAACTGTTAAGTTTTAGTAGGTTATTATGTTATGTGATCAAATTTTATAAGTCATAGAACAAGCATCAATACACCATTATTATTAAAATATCAAAAAGTTAACTATAAACATAAAAACATTTCCCTGAAAAAAATGAATAGAAAATTTAATAAAAACGTTAATTTTCAGTGTAGGAGGGATACAAAAACTACAATTGCCCCTTTAGATATTCTCTGAAGATATTTCTTCCAAGTAAATATAAATTTTTGTTGCAATGAAAGCTAGTTATTATGTATTTAGCGAAATAGTATATTAAATTTTTAAAAGAAAAATTAGATGCAAAATTTTTTACTAAAGAAATTGTTCAAGTTTACTTATTCAAATTATTCACATTGACAACTTGTTTTCAGTTAAATACATCATTAAATACATTTTGGCAAAGTTAAATACCATATTCTTTTCTTATGTATTGTGAAATCATCCTATTGATTTACAGTAGCCTCGTAATATGAAAATCTTAGGTGGCATTGAACCTTTTAGTAGTTGGCATTAACCTAACTTTTTGTATTTGTATATCGTTAAAAGTTAAATTTATAATGCAACTTAAATATTTTTAATTAAAAAACAAACTATTATATACTTCTCATTTTTATTATATTTTTTCCAAAATAAACTTATATACAATTCAAAAAAGTTGAGACGCCTATAATTATAAATATTTTAAGTTAAATTTCCAATAATTAAAATATATATCGTAATACTTATTATCTGATATTATTTTGTTTAAAAAACGAACGAAATGTATTAATATTATATTTATATTTAACGTTTAACATAATTAAAAAAGGATTTGTCTTGAAAAAATTAGTAACGATTATAGTTATTATTAGTTAACGAGTCATGTCAACTGTGTTTGGTAAGTCCTTATTAACATGCTGCACAGGATCGCGTTGGGTTTATATTAATAAACATATCACAAAAATTAATTTTTTTTTAAATTTATAATAAAGACAAATAATAATTCTAATGTGTGATCATTATTTTATCATATTATTACTAGAAAAAATAATTGAATATTTGATAATTAAAGAAAAAAATTAATTTTCTATTAATACTTCTCAAATATCTCTTGGTTTGTATCTTTTTATTTTTAAAAAATATGAACCTTTATAAAATTTTTTAAACTCTTAAGAAGGCCGTGTAAAATAAAATAAAATTGAATAAAATACGTTGAAAGTATGTTTCTATATTTATCGTTATGTCATTTGTAAAAGCACACCGGGTAGCCTAATGTTTTTATGAGAATCTTAAGTTATTTATGAATCTTAATAATAACACAACTGATAGGAACATTGATAATAGCTTTCTTAAATGATAAATCTTAAAGAGAAACAATGTTTAGATTTTTCTCAGCATGACTTAACAATAGGTTTTATTTTTAACAGAATATCATGTTCAGGCAAATAGTATTTACCAAATTTAAGGTCAAGTTTGTAAGCAACTGATTATGTTTAATAATAAGTAAATAAGACTGGTTTTTATGCAGAATATTTATTGTTAAGAAACTAGCAATTTGAGTTATAATACATATTTTAATACAATATGTCACGAATTTGAGTTACTCGTTTATTGATTCGTTCACATTAATACCATAAAAGTATTTGAACATACTCTAATATATGAGATACATCATATATGATACATCATACTCTGGAACAAGTTTTTTTAATAAGTTTTATTTATTTCAGAGAAGATATGGAAAAAGTAAACATAAAATTTCATAATAATGGAACTGTAACTTATCAACATAAAAAAATTTTAGAGTTTATGCCTCATTTATCAGTTATAGCAAACGATGAAGTAAAATTAACTGTTCCAAACATTCCCTTATTAGTAAGTATTATTAATATCTTCTTTTATTTATTTAATATAATTAGCAACGTTTTTATTTTAGACATTAACTACGCAAGCTAACAGTTTACCGTCATTATTAAGAAGTTCACTCTCTGCCATATTAAGGTTTTCTAGTCTTACTCCTTTCAAACACGTAACTCCACAGCAATTAGTATTTGGATATGATGACCCGTTGACTTCTTTAGCCAATACTTACTATCCAAAAGGGAAAAGACCGCCCAAACAGATGGGATTATTCTTATTAGTGAGTACTAATTAAATAATTCCGATTTCAAGAAAACCATCTATTTAAATCGAATAAGCAAATTAAGCAATTATTTAATTTTATTTAATCAGAGAAATGGAACACTGAATGAAGTTTCAACGATCTACACCGGTCACACTGGAATGGATAAATTTGGACTTCTCGACCGAATAAACGGAATGGACGAGTTGCCATTTTGGAAAGGTTCACCTTGTAATTCCATTAGAGCATCTGAAGGTATTAAAACATTAATAAATTAGTACCACAATTTATTGATTCAAATTTCTATTTAACTGGAATGATTGTCTAATTTTATAGGTTCGTTTTTTCCTCCGAGAGAGATAACAAAGTCTGACATAGTGCATATTTACGACAAAGATTTGTGTCGAGTTTGGGCCCTAAGATATCGCAAAGATATAGTCAAAGACGGCGTGACAGCTGGATACTACACGCCTGATGATAATTTATTAGAAACTTCTGCGGTTAATCCTGATAATAAGTGTTTTTGTGAGGATAGTACTGATTGTACCATTAAAGGGTTACAATACATTGGACCATGTCAATTCAGTAAGTAGATTTATTTAATAAGTAAAATACTGGTGCTCACTTCAGCTATGGTCAATTATACCTAGCTATCCGATAATATCCAACACAACGCTGTTTTCTTTTCATGTTCTTAAAATGACTTATACTTTAAATAATTTTATAAAAGATCAATTGCAAATTTTCACGATAACACTCAGTCACAGACCAAACCGACTTTCAAATTCTGTCTTTAACCTAATAATTTTAATAACTCTTACAGATGCTCCAGTATACTTATCTTTTCCTCATTTCTATAATGCCGATCCAAAGCTATTGGAGGACGTCGAAGGATTACAACCTGACCAAGAAAAACATGAAACTTTTATGAAAATTCAACAGGTAAAATTCTACTTGTTTTATAAAATATGTGTTAATTAATTTGAAACAAACTATATTCAAAACTATAATTAAATAAAAAAAATTTTTATTTTTTGCTTATAAAAAATTTTTAGTATCCCTAAAATATAAAAGTTTTTATCAATTTATAATTATAAATGTCTAATATTTATTTATTTTTTGTTTCAGAGATTAGGAGTACCCTTAGAGGCAAGAGTTAAGGTTCAGCTTAACTTAAAAGTTGAACAATCAAATATTTACCCTACATCCAATTTTAGGAGTATAGTTTTTCCAATTATGTGGCTTGAAGAGGTAAATAATACATAATTTATATAATATGCACTAAATTAAGATTTGTATAAAGCGCCTCTTATTCAGGCCTAACTAGCAGGGTACACTTGCTCCGTATTTTCCATGAGTAAGTTACATACGTATATGTCTTAAATCCACGGGTTTTGTGTTTTACACGAAATAATAATGAGAAAAAAATTAATTTATTCATAATTTCCTTAGCATCTTTTATTCAACGATTTGGAGCGGCCCTATATCACGATTTGACACCAGTGTCGACTAAATGATCAGTTGTGCCACACCACTTCTCTAAAAAAAATTAATTTTGTAATTAATTAATTTTATAAACTATAACGCTGAATCAGCTCTTTTAAGAGCTAGTATTCTATAATTCACTGTATTAAAAAAATAAATACTATAACAAATAACAAATAACAAATCAAGACTTGAATAACGCTATAAAACGCCAAAAAACGATAGAACTGTAAAATAATAAACGTCAAAAATAACGATTTTTTCTGTAATATTATTAAACAAAATAAATTATATGTAAAATGATAAAAAAATTATATATATAACGTGAATGAATAACTTTTGTACGATATTAAAATTAATAATTAAATAACTGACATTAAGAGTAGTGTAGAGGTTAAAAATGATAGATAAGGTAGCTAAGAAAAACCATTGAATTTTTCAAAACATCAATTTATTTTTGATGTAAAATAAATAACAAAAATTAGAAATTTTGTAAAATGATTTTAAATAATAAAATATTCTCATAATGTTAAATAAAATAAAATTTTAAGGATTTAAATATCAAAAACTTTAAACATATCAGATATAATTAATATTTTACGTATTAGTAAAAAAAACGTTTAATTACCAAATCGTAACCAAAAAATTGCTTTGAAACTTATAACATAAAAAAGAAACATTTTTATATCAAGATATACTATAAACCTGGAGGTTACTTTAAATTTTATTAAAAAAGTTTTAAAGACCTATTTTAAGATTAAATAAAAACAGATAGGTTAAGATATTTGAATAATAATCAAAGTAAAAATGTATAATTTAAATGTTATTATTTTTATTGTGAAAGGGTCCGCCCTGTAGGTAATCTTTAAGACCAAATACTGTGTAATTGAAATTTTTCAAATAATATTTTAATGGCTTATGTTAGTATCATACAAGGTTTTTTTTTTAATAACTTGTTTTTACACAATATAGTAAATATTTAATTGAGGTGTAATAAAACATGTTCATTTTTAGGGTGTAGGAGATTTACCAGAAAATATACAGCGTTGGATATATTTAGCCACTACTTTTGTAGATACGGCTGTCCCTTTATTCACTTATGGATTAATACTTGGAGGTACATTAATACTTGTAACTGTATTTGTTCGTACTTATCATCAAATAGTATTTAATCGTGAAAATATTGAACGGGGTACCCAGAGAATATTAAGAAGAGGTAGCAGTATTTTGATCAATGGACAGCAAAGATTGCTTATTGTGCGAGACTCTTATCATCGATTAAGTCAAGGTATACAAGAAACTGATGTAGATGCTCAACAACTATTATCTCCCGAATAGTTTGAACAGTTATCGTACAATTAATTGAGTGAACGATTATTTGGGGTTTTAAAATAAATAGTGAAAATCATGCAAGGTATTCAAATCAAATTATATGAATAAAATGTAATGATTGATGATCTTTATATTTGATAAACCTCTTAACTGTGATATCAGCAACAATAAAAAAAATTCGTAAGACACTAAAACAAAAGAATTTCTTGAATCAGACTGTGATACGAATAATTTTATTTAGATGAAAACAATATTTTTTTAATTTTTATATTATATTATGAATAAGAAACAAAGTAAATCAAACTTCAAGATTATAATATATTAATTTATGAATCCATCGTTTTTTCGATTGTCTTTATTCTTAAAGAAACTTTTTATATTATATTAATTAATTTTTATTATAAATAATTTTTTTTTAATGTAAATATCTTACATTTTTTGACATTTACGTATATATGTCAAATTGTAAGCATTTTGACATGCTAACTTAAACCATACGCGTGTACTATAATGTTAGTAAATGTATTAATTTAATTTAAATTATTAATGGTTCGTATTCAAATTATAGTAATATAAAAAATTTGCAATACAACCTTAAAATGGAACCAAATGTTAAACGATAATATCTGTATATTTAAAAATTTTCAGTATTTTACTTATTATTATACAAAATTAGTTTTAAGTATTAGTATAATTTTGTTATAATTGTACATTAAATCTATTTGTTGTACTACGTCCATTCATATGTACTTTTCACTTCATCATAATACAATTATCATAAAATTGAGTAACAAATTTTTAAAAATTCTTAAAAACATAAAAGCTCAATTGAAAATTTAAATTAATAATATAGTTATTAAAAATATTGCACACCCATATTGCTCAAGTAGGAAATCAAATTTGTTGAAAATGTTTATCATTGTTACCATATGAATATTAAAGATAAGAGTTTAGCATTTTTTTTATTTGTTTATTTTATTAAGAATTATATTTTTTAAGCCAATAATTTTTTATGTATGATTTGGAACAGTACTTCAATATGTTTTAGTAAATGTTTTCCTGCAATAATTATCGTACCAAACGTTTTTTGTTTTCACCGTGTATTTCATTATTTCAATTTTTTGTATAGATAAATTTAAGGAATGTAATTTAAGTATAAATTGATAATGCACTTCGGGATAATAAAATATATATTCGACATGACATAAATTCATTCAAATTAGTGATTTTTTATATTTATTAAGTGTATTACTTAAAACTTCATTAGGGTATTAAAAAAACATTGCAATATTATTTTGATATTAGGCGTACATCTAATTGCATCATTTTCACCATGTTGTCCCCATTTGGTGTTGACTTTGTTCATAGAAACTATGGAATGAAAAACAATTGCACGGTAAGTTAAGTGTTCTGTACCTTACAAAAAACACAAATGCTGATCGAATAGAATGTTTGGTACGTTTATTTCGAGTAAAACAATTTGTAGACATAAATTCATCGACAGCAATTTTTATACAAACATTAATTTAACAAAATAATCTTAGTATCGAACATATACATATATTTCTTATGGATAGTTTAACTAATGTCTAGTTAATGCTACATTGATGAAATTTGAGTTAGGGACAGAAGTGATTATAGTAGACGTGTGAAAAATTAATTTGTTCTTAGTTAAAAGTAACAATGATTTAAAGAATTCATGTACCTAATACTATACAAAAATTATTGCAAAAAGGAGTTTACTACTATATATATTGTTTAAAATATCGTACTATTTCCCTTTATATAAAAAGGGTACAAAACATTTAATATACGTAAAAGTAAAATTTTGTCTACATAATTTTTGAAAATCTTTCAAAAACTGTTCTCTTTAATCATATGTTAAATTAAAGCTTATGTTATGTACTATAAGTTATAAAAGAAATATTATTCTGACAACTTATCTTCTATACTTTAATGACTCCCAATTTAATAAAAAATATTATTTTGGTGTAAAAAATCATCATATTAATACACATATTATTAAATAGTCCTAGAAATTCAAAGTTCAAAATATAATATGACTCGGCATTTTCGGACCATTTTCAAAACATAATTTGAAAAAGTTAATTTTTCGCAAAAAGTTGTTATTTTTAATGTCCCCTGAGTGTGACTAAAGGGTCCGATTTAAAAAAAATGTATATCAAATAAAAGGGAAAAACCTAAGGTATATAAAATAGTTCATTTTGAACGAGTTGGATCATGGTATAGTTGAAACAAGTATAGATAATATTAACAGTGATTAAAATCACTATCATTAGAGGACGCTCGATGTAAATCTGTAAATAGTGTTTAATTTTAAGAATTTGGTAGATTATTCCAAAAGCAATATAAATTCCAATTTCATTAATTAATAGCAAAATTAACTTTTATTTCATTCATCATTTCTAATTAGTAGTTCTTTGAATTATATACTTTTCTAGATTATTTTTTCGGGCTAATTTCAAATCTACAACTAGATTTTTTCTATCACCTCTAATTATGTATTAACTATGCCCTAAATTAGTTACACAATTCATACAGTTAAAGATATGCTTAATACAGCTTATTTGAGTACTTTTTATTAACACCCTGCATGTCAAAAAATTCACAAATTTTTTTAAATATACTGCTAGCTGACCGTCATTTATAAGAAACTTAAATATATTTTCTTTTTTAAAAATTTATTTTTATAAGATAACATACGAATACATTTATTTTTTTACTATTTTAAAATTCAATATAAATCTATGAACAATCATTAATTGTTACAAATTTTAGATCATAATATTAATTATAAATAATTTATTTATTTACTTTATGATCCAAAATAAATAAAATAATAATTATTATAATACTTATTTATACAATTAAATAAATATAGTGTTCTTAAAGTATTAGTTAAACTCATATAAACAAAAAAACAGCACCGATATTTCTAGAAACCTTTAAATATTTCAACCAATAAACGCTATAACAAATTTTTCTAAAACTAGTACTTAGTTAAACGTTTATAATTATACAATAAAATATTTTATAATTAGCTTAAACAAAAACTATTAATTGTTCTAATATATCCGTAGAAACAAAATGAACTTGTCAACAATTCACGTATATGTTTTTATTTCAAAATTTGTCAGTTCGTTTCCTTAACTCAACATTTTTGTATCAAATTGTGAATTTATATATCAAAGTCGCTATAATGGGAAACATTTTTTCTTCTAAGTCTATTAATTTAGAACAATTAGAACAAATAAAACACGATGATAGTGAAACTTGCGATATTTTAAACAAAAAGAAGAATAAACTTGGTTATAAAAGGAACGTCATAAATTAAGAAATGGATCAAGACATTTTCACATTACTCGTACAACCAACTCCAATGTTTGTTATAAAAACTCGTGTGGGCGACATTTACGCAAAATCCCATGTAAGAGTTTTTATAAACGTTTGTTATAGTAATGAAATTGAAAAAGCATAATGCTCCTTTGATATTAATAAAAACGATTGATATATTCCAAATTTCATTTCACCAGGTCGATATGTAAATGATTCAAAAAATAATATGAATTGCATTACGACATAGTTTTTCATACTGATTTTGTACTTTCAACTGTCCTGAATAATGACTTTAAATATTTTGTCAAAGATGCAGCTTTGAATTTTATTGAGAATAGTAAAATATTGTTTTAGATAGAGATGTTATTAATTACTCTAAAAATAGTGTATTCTGTGAGGTTAAGCCGATTAAAATTGAACTATTAAATAACATACAGAACGTTAGATATTTTATTTTTATTCTTCAAGATAGTTCTACACAGACACTTGATTTGGCTAATCTCGAAGTAACACCTTCGTTTATTATACTATTGTATACAATCAAATTTTGTTCAGGTGGTAATTTTCTTGATATCAACGAAAAAATGCTTAACTCAATGTCAACTTTGAATTTGAAAGAATTTATTATTGAAATTTACTTACCATTACTAGAAGATTCTAAAACATTGACTTAGAAATTTTAGACAATGTTTTGAAATTAGTTTCTACAAGTCCTGCATGTTATAAGCTAAATATTAATATACCGAGCTTCGTTTCAGTAAATAATGCTATTGGCGTATTTATTACAGATGAGAAAAAGCCAATCACGTGTCTTATTTGTAATTATTTGTAATTATCCTCAATATTACTTGTAATTTTGAAAGTTTAGTTACATAATCTTCAGACAAATTATTGTTTAATAATACGAATGATGAAAATACTAACTCATTTTTTATAACAACCGATAGCAAAGCAAATAATACTTTTAAAGATGACATTTGTCTTCACAAACCTAATATGAAATTTACTGTAAATAGAACCTTATTGCCCGAAAATAATTCTGAAAAAAAGGCAATAAAAATGCAGAATTTGAAATCCAGAGTATTGTTTCTGTTAAGCCCAACACACAGATGAATTACTGCAATCAATGTCCAAGAAAATAATGCTTCTAATGGCATTCATTTTAGTAAAACTGATATGAAAAACATTAAGAGCCGAACACTTTTGTCTAAGCGTAAATCAAAAAAGTATTTTATAAAAGTACCAAATCTAAAGTTCAATATATTCTTTCTGTTGTTTATTACAATACAGCCAGCATAGTAAGCTTTTTCAACAAATAAAATACTTATAATTAGATAACATTTTTTTTTCATATCATTATAAATTATTTTATTTTATATATGTATTACTGACTATGTGTTAAATTGATTTTTGTAGAGAAGAATTTAAAAAAAAAAATTGCAGACTGTAAAATTAATTCATCAGATAGTATAAACAATAACAAATCTTATGATTCTTATCAAAAAAAGTCTATTCGATTTCATAAAAATGCCGTCGTTAAAGAATTTAAATATGCTTAAAATTGTAATTGATACTTGGGTGTAAGATTTTTCATAAAAAAATAGTTTAATGAAAAGAATTTCATTGAATTTTTTTCAGTTGTAATCTGAGCTTGACAAGGCAAGTCACAAATTATCAATGGCATCGAGAATACAAAGTTGGACAAAATATTAAATAATCGTTTATGTAAATTATATTTTTAATTTTCATTTGTTAATTATTATTTAAAAAGTTTTATTTTAATTTATTTAGATTGTTAAGTTTTGTTCTAATAAAAATTACTTATGTTTAAAATGCATTTAGAAATGTTTTATAAAAAAATTTGGTAATTCCGACTAGTTAACAGCGTAAACGTTAACATTTCTGATGAGATTTTAATAAAACATATCGCAGTCACGTAATTAATTCATTATATGATTTCATACAAAGAGAATAATAATAAATTATTGGTTCCATAAGATCATTTTTTATAAACAATGTATGAAGCGTGAACTAATCATTCCTGTTTTTTTATTTTATACAAGTATAAACTACTAAATGTTAAATATATTCCGCAGAAGCTACAGCTATTTAAACGGCAATTGACATTATTAATAACACAGGAAATAATAAGTCTATCATACATGTATTAAACGACTCACTAAGCGATATCATAAATTTACAAAATATTTTCAACCTTGGCGACATCAAGATAAAAATATTCAACCAAAAAAAAGAAAATGATATAGCAATAGTTTTGGGTACCCTGTCAATGTTACGTACTATAAATTAAAAAAAAAAAATTTGTCCCGACACCTTATCTTCAATATGCAAACGGCTGCCATAGTTAAAAAAAAATACTATTTTTGTGTTAAAATTTTCTTTTTTCGATCTTAAATTTTCAATTTCAAAATGTTATAACTTTTCAAATAATATATGTATCAACACAAATTTTTTTTTTCTGATAACCTTATATATACCTATTTTATTTGCCATACTTTTTAATTAAATTGGACAATTTCCCTTTATACAGGGGGCGTTCAAAACTTGAAACATACGTATAAAAAGTAGAACTTTTTCAATTTTATTTTTGAAAATGTTCCGGAAATACTGATTCCTTTAAACATTTGTCAAATTAAAGCTTACAATAAAAACTATAAGTTCAAAAAAAAAAAACTGTCCCGATAGCTATGAGAAAATGGCCGTCGAATTTAACGAAAATGTAATNTCCCGATAGCTATGAGAAAATGGCCGTCGAATTTAACGAAAATGTAATTTGTATGTAAAAATCAGTATTTTACATAAAATATTTTATTATTTAAGACTGCCATAAATTTTTAAAAATGAACAAATTAAAATAATTTTTTTTTATGTTGAAACCTTAGATTTCTTAAATTTTTCTTTCATTTGATGTAAATTATTTGAAAACCTGCCCACAGAAGAAATTCAAAAAAGCAATTTTTGCACACAAGTTCAGCTATTTCAATTTAATTTTTGAAAATGTTTCGGAAATATTGACACTTTTATTTAATTTTAAATTAAACTCCTATTTCCTTATTTATATTCTGATTAGTAATTCTTAGATTTAAAAATATAATATATAATTTTTATAATTAATTGTTTTCAAATTATTATTTATTTTGATTTTTAATATGTTAGAATTAATCATTATTAACCTACTTTTTTTTTTCTTTTAAAGTGAAAATTTATAATAATTATGAATTTATTTCCATAACTTTTAGCTCAACTTGCAAGTTTAAAATTGCCATCATTAAATAGAAAAAAATTGTACTCTGTATTTTCAATATTATAACGAGTATATATTTGGATCACTCTGTATATTCAAAAACGTAATTATTGCTTCTGCTCTTGAAAAACTGACTATTTTTATTAAAAATAAATTTAGAGGATTCTAATTAAGGTCCTAGTTCAGATAGGTTATTTTTTATAGTTTTATAACAATTTTTACTCTGATATAATTTAATGAAAGATGTTTAAAAAAATAATTTCACTTTCCTGACTTGTTTTAAATTTAAAATTACTTAAACAAGTTATTAATGATGATGATAAGGTGGCAGATTTTTCTATCCTCCTCTTAAAAGAACGGATCACTCTTTTTAAGTTCTTTAAAGTTGTTTTTAGGAAAGTTTATAATAAAAAACGGTAGCACAGTGGGGTCGAGGCACAGTGTGGACGAGGCATAGATGGGACAAGTATAGATGATATCTGACAGTGATTAAAATCACTATCATAAGAAACGCTTCGATGCAAATCTGTAGATAGTGTTTCCTTTAGAGAAATTGGTGAAATATTTTAAAAGCAACATGAACTCTTATTTCTTTAATTATATCCTGATTAGTAGTTCTTTGATTTTAAAATATAATATATGAATAAATACTAATTATAGTTTTTAAATTTAGTATGAAATTGTGAGGCCAGCTATGATGTATGGTTAATAGTGTTGGGCGGTTGATAAGAAAGTAGAGCAGAGAATAAGTGTAGCAGAGATGAGAATGCTTAGTTGGATGAGTGGAGTGACTAGAGAAGATAGGATAAGGAACGAGCATATAAGAGGAAGTATAGGTGTTGCGTCAATCGTGGATAAGATGACAGAAAATAGACTTAGATTGTTTAGTCATGGTATGAGGAAAGAAGAATCGAAAGCTGTAAGAACAGTTATAGAAATGAATGTTGAAGGAAGAAGAGATAGAGGAAGACCAAAAAAGAGATGGAGGGATGCTATTGAATGCGATTTGAGGACAGCTGATGTGAGCGTAGAAGATGTGGGAGATCGTGTCAAGTGGAATCTTAGGATAAGGGTGCCCGACCCCAAGTAGTTGGGATTAAGGCAAAGAAAAAGAAAAATATTACCAGATATTCCGGTGGCAATTGACATAATATGATTGTTATTTCGGAATGTACAATTTAGCGTTTAGTTGGGTTTAAATAATATAGCGTCAAATCAATTACCTACTCTATCGGTTGTATCTCAATATACACTACACTTTAATGATACAATAAATAAATAAACTCACACATACACACATATGCATTTATAACATTGTGTCTAATGTAAGTATAACATGATAAAAAGTAACCGTAAAATGAAAAAAATGGAATATAAATTTTATTACTCATATTAAATGTAATGTAACTCGAAAAATATTTGTTTAAATGAAAAAATATAAGATTATATTTTTATTTATAATTGTCTTTTAAACAACTTTTGTGCGAAACTTTTTTTTGTAAGTTAAATATTTTTTTTTGAGAAAATTAAGAAAGCTCATATTTTTGAACTTTTGCGAGGATTTAAAAAAAAAGCTCAATTCCAATCTTGAGGACTATTAGTATGTCATTATACATATTTTAATTCAACTTTTAAAAAAACAAAATTTTTTCCGCAATTTTTCCTTTGTTGACTGGCCTAGATGTCAATTTTAAACTTGTAATTGAGCTAAAAGTTATGGTAATATATTCAATTTATTTTACTATAAACTTTCATAAATCTTTATCAAAAATTTTTCATCAACTTTAAAGAACCAAAAAAATAGGTTAAAATTGAAAATTTGGACTGATTATTTTTAACATATTAAAAATCAAATCAGTAATAATTTGAAAACAAATTTTTTTTTCTTTTAATTATTATTTTATATATATAATTAGTAATAATATAAAAAATTAGAAGTGATAGAAATAGTCTACTTGCAGATTTGAAAACAACGCGAAAAGTTGATTTAGAAAAGTATATTTTTGCTTCTGATGAAAGTTCCTTGTAGTCCAGTGCATTTTTTTATAGTAACAAACAGTTTTTATTGAAAATTATTGTATCAAGCCCTTTAAATTTTTATACACGTAAAAGTAAAGCAAAATATAACTTCTTTATTATTTTTATAATTTCTCCGTTTAAATTACAATATTAAATATCAATTTCATACTAAATTTAATAATTATAATTAGTATATATTCAAATATTATATTTTAAAATCAAAGAACTACTAATCATGATATAATTAAAGAAATAAGAGTTGATGTTGCTTTTGGAATAATCCACCAATTGCCTAATTAAAACAAAAAAAAAAAAAGTTTGTTGGGAATTTTTTCTGCTATTCTGCAAAATTACTCCTTCGTTGACTAGAATGAATCATTAAATAGAAAATTTTATGAGAATTAAAACAATGTTATTTTTAAGATTAATATGCAGTCAGAAAGTTTTATAATTATTATTTATTGTAAATTTATCAGAAAAACTCATTATTTTTTGCATTTTTATCGTAATAGAACACTTAAATAGAAATCATAGTAATCATTTCTAAGTAATTTTTGATATTTAAAAAGATTCTACTATTGAAATATCCAGAACTGAATTAATTTTAATGATTTACTTTAACTAAAAAAAAAAAAGTTAATATTTTGAATCCCTCTTGTGGGCAGGTAAAGGGTTAGATTTATAAAAAAAACCAAATGATAGATAAAGACATGCATCTAAATAAAAAAAAATATACTGATTTGGTCATTTTTGATAAAGTTATAACAATTAACAAAGTTATAAGTTTTATACACTGGACTACAAGGAACTTCCATCAGAAACAAAAATATACTATTCTAAATCAACTTTTCGCGATGTTTTAAAATGTGCAATTAGACTTTTTCTATAACTTCTAAGTTTTAATATTATTAAAAAATAGTTTTTACATATAAAAAAAAATAATTAAGAACAAAAAAAATTGTTTTAAATTAATACTGATTTGATATAATATTTAATATTAATTTGATTATTAATAAGTTAAAAATAAGGAAAATGACATATTTAACCAATTTTGTTAATCGTTTAAAGTTGATTGTTGTAAATGTTTATAATAAAAAAAAAAAATTTATTTTACCATAACTTTTAGCTCAATTGGTAAGTTTGACATTGACATAATTAAATAGAAAATTTTATGACAATTAAAAAAATTGTATCGTTAAGATCAATATGCAGTCAGAAAGTTTTATAATTACTATTTATTGTAAATTTATCAGAAAAGCTCAATATTTTTTTGCATTTTTATGGTAATAGATAACTTAAATAGAAGTAATAGTAATAATTTCCTAGGAACTTTTGTTGTTTGTTGAAAAGATTCTATAATTGAAATATTGAGAACTTAATTAATTTTAATGATTTACTTTAACTAAATGTACCAATCAAAACAAAGTTGTTAAAAAGATTTACTCAATTGAGTTTATTATAAAATTTGATTATATTTGTAAAAATCAATTGTTAATTCAGGAGAAAAAACAATCATTTTTTTTAGAAATGATTTATATAGCAACACGTTAGAAAAAAATTTGAATATTATAGTCTAATAGTAGCACACACAAACAGAGTAATAAAATTATTAAATTACAAAGTAAAATGATTTAATTTTGTAGTTGAAACCTATCATATCAAACTTCATTCGTTAATAAATATTTTGAAAACATTAGAAATTAATGATTTTAATTGTCTTTATGGAGACGATGTAATAACTAACTGTTTAATTGATAAATTAGAATTTTTTTTTCAATTTTTGAGAGTAATATCTTCAACTAGATACGAATTGTAGTAATTTGACGTATTGTTGAAAAAAGTAGGTCAAGTTAGAGCAGAGAAAATAAATGATAGTCACAAAAAAATATCTTCTCGGCTTTGCATCGAAGCGAAAACTTAAAATATAGTAAAATAATTTTAATACGAATAAGAAATTTCTTCTTGCAAGGGGCGACTAAAGTGATGGGATCCTTGATCTTTATTGAAGTTATTGAATCTAAATGTGATAAAAATCAAACGAGTTAAAATTTATACTAACTTAAAAAGAATTAAGAAAAAATGCAAAAAATTCATTGCCATATGCGGGTTGGAACCTCGTACCCCAAGCGTGTAAAACATAAATTTTACCAACTCGGCAACCGTACGTTGCTTCCGGCGGTTGAAAAATTGGCTATTTAAGCTAGTTCAAATTTCAAAGTTATTTTTCTCGACTTAAAAGAAACAAACATATTTAAATAAGTTTAACTATCTATACTATATCAATTTTAATTTATATAATATTTATGAAAATCTGTACTCCCCTTGTCAGGTATTTTAAAATAAAATAAAATACAAAACCCAGAATTTTAACACAAAAATAGCATATTTTTGCATACGGTAGTCATTTTTACCATGAAGACAAATCCAGAGGTCAAATTTTTTTTTTTCACATTAAAGTATATTACATAAGCTTTAATTTAAGATATATTTAAAAGTGTCAGTATTTCCGGAATACTTTCAAAAATTAAATTGAAAATATCGTAGTAACAATACGCATGTTTAAAGTTTTGACCCCCCTTGTTAAAGGGGTATGATCCGATTTACAAAAAAAGCGTGCCAGATGAAAGGGGTATATAAATATTTATTATAAAAAAATAATAATATTGATCCATACATTTTTCCAAAAGTTATATAAAATATAAATTAAATAATATAACATATAAAATCGAGATTTTTTTCACGGAAATCGTACGTTTTTCTTTAACTTTGATGTCCGTTTTCACCACGAAGACAAGTCCAGAGGTCAAATTTTTTTTTTTCAAATTAAAGTATATTACATAAGCTTTAATTTAAGATATATATAAAAGTGTCAGTCTTTCCGGAACATTTTCAAAAGTTAAGTTGAAAAAGTTCTACTTTCTATACGCATTTTAAAAGGTTTGCACCCCCCCTGTATAAAGGGAAATGGTCCGATTTTAAAAAAAAGTATGTCGAATGAAAGAAGTATATATAAAGTATTTATCATTAAAGAATAAAGTTGATTCATGCATTTTTTAAAAAGTTATAGCAACATAATGTTAAAAAATGTAAAATATAATATCAAGAATTTTTTCACAAAAATAGCATATTTTTGCATACGGTAGTCATTTTCACCATGAAGACAAGTCCAGAGGTCAAATTTTTTTTTTTCAAATTAAAGTATATTACATTAGCTTTAATTTAAGGTATATATAAAATTGTCAGTCTTTCCGGAACATTTTCAAAAGTTAAGTTGAAAAAGTTAATTTTTTGTAAAAAAGTTACCATTTTGAAACCCCATCCTTTGGGCTGTTAAAGGGTCAAATGTTCACAAAAATATATAAAATGATAGGTAATTATCTAAGGTATCTATAAAAAAAAAAATTATATTGATTCGGTCATTTTTAAAAAAGTTATGGCAATTTTAAGTAAAAAAAATTGAAAAAATATCGAAAATTAGCGATTTTTAAATTTGTAATTTTTTGGGGGATTTCCCCCGTTTACGGGGAACGAGGGAATTTTTTTCAATTTTTGAGGGTAATGTCTTCGACTAGATACGATTTGTGATCTTTTGACATATTGTTCATCAAAATCGGTCCAGCGAGAGCTGAGATTGAGCGTTCACAGACACAAAAAAAAAAAAAAATTAAAAAATAAAAAATTAAAAAAAAAAACACATCATAGTAAAATTAATACCTTCTCAGCTTCGCATCGAAGCTAAAAAAATTAATTTAACCATAACTTTAAGCTTAACTTGTAAGTTTGAAATTGACATCATTAAATAATTAAAGTTATTTTTTTTAATAGTTTAGTTTCATTTAGATGTATTTAAATTTTTTTATGCTGTTTTTATCTTGTTTTTGTAATATCTCTCTTGATGCCAGGATCATTTTTAGTTTAATATTTGCCGGTACTCTATCATCAAAAAATGCTAACAATATATTTTCAGGTGATAAATATCATAATTGTCCTTAAAGTAGATCCTTTCAACCAAGCCTCGACATAAACTTTTACCAAAAATACACAAATATCACGAAATGCATATTCTTCTTGTGTTTTAAGTTTTAACTATTTTCTGAACACAAATATTTTTAGCGAATGAACTACTTTAGGCAACCATCTATCGTGATGAATAGCACCAAAGTAGTAAAATTTTACACCATTAGTGGATGTTGCACCCAAAAAAATAACACGTTACTCGAAAAAATCGTTGTAGTCATTTTTATATTGTCGAATCATTAATGTTTCCAAACAAATTTTTTTTATATTATTTTTAGAGTGTTCAACTGCGTTTTAATAATTATATCATTGATACCAACATCAAAATTCAATAAATTTAGGCTAGTCCAACTTTCTATAAAATTTTTTAAAATTGGTACAACTGGACCAGTTGTACATAAATTAAGTTTAACCTCGTAAAAATTTTTTAGTACTAATCCCAAAATATGTCTACGAAATGGCTAATACAAAACATTACACGCTAAGAGTTGTTCAAGCAATATATAACCTTAGAACATGCAAATATGCCAGCCGTACCTTGGCATACAGGTATTCTCGTAAATGAATTCTATTTATAGATATCTATCGACGTTATCTTCTACAGTACACGTTCAATAAATACCTCATATACTACTATGTATATGTTTTTGTTAACCAATTTTCTAAACATAGTCTTTATGCAATTTTTTTATCCTTTATACGAACGCGTACAAAACATGAGTTTAACACTATTGTTCTCCGCCGGCTTAGCGTGATTGTGCGAGTTTAGCACAAAATTTACAACTGTTGATTGAGGGTTGTCAGTGGCGGTTTTACCGATAGATTAACAGTATATAATAGGAACCAAAGAATGGGGTTAATAGAAACAATTTGAACTTAAAAAGCCTATAGAGCTCTTAAAAAAACCATAGAATATTAGAAAACATCTCAATATAAACGTTTTATCGATTACTTTAAATTGTCATTGGAATAAATTTATTTTGTTTACTACAAAAAACTATAACTTTATTTAAGTTATAGAAGTATAGAGTTAAAAAAATCAAAGAGTGGCTTGTAATCAGTGTTGGGAAAGTTCCTTTTTAAATGGAATTCGTTCCGTTCCCCGTTCATTTTCTAAAATATGAACTCGTTCCAGATCCTAATTCTTTATATTAAGAAGGAACTTGTTCCAGATCCAGTTCCTCCAAAATAAGAACTCGTTCCACTCTTCGTTCCTTTTATAAGTTATTTAAAAAATTGTGGCAATGAAATCATGATAACGGTCATCAATGATTTTCATCAGCAGTCGAATACAAAACAAATTTGTAGTATTCCTTATCTAAAAGTATTCGAAAATTATATTTATAAGCAGGTAGTAAATGCTAACGACTTGTGTCAACGCGACCAATGTCTATTGTCTACATATAAGTTAGAAATAATAAATCAGAAAACCCAAAACCTTTAACATAAATTAGTTAACAAGAAACGACGATAATATTCGGTGCATTATTTAATATATGTACACATATATTAAATATTTACTGTATACCTACATGTGATAATAACTCTATCTATAATCAATTGATTCATTTAAACAGCCTACGATCTCGGCTGGGTATATAGGGGACTTCCATTGTCAAAAGTCAACTAAAAATACCATAATATTTTAATGTCTAGATACGAAGAAAACTACACTAAAACATGTTTATAAAAAATTTTAGGAACTGTAATTTCCGTTCACGTTCCTTAAAAAATGGAATTTGTTCATTTTCCTCGTTCCTTTATTTTAAAAGGAAGCAGTTCCTAGCATCGTTCCTTCAAAAAGAACTCGTTCCAGGAATCCGTTCCTTTTGGAACTAGTTCCTTCTCAACACTGCTTGTAATACATTAATCTAGGTGCGTGCATTAACCCCAACTTAAAAACCCATCACAGGAGGGTCGCGACACAGTGGTGTTACGTGGCATAGATGGATCAAGTATAATGATATCTGACAGTGATTAAAATCACTATAAAAAAAAACGCTTCGATGCAAATCTTTAGATAGTGTTTAATTTTAAAAAATTGGTGGATTATTCCAAAAGCTACATGATCTGCTAGTTCCTTATTAATATCCTGATTAAGATAAAGTATGTCGAATGAAAAAGGGATTATTAAAAAATATTATTTCTCATAAAAAAATTATGTTAATCCATCAATCGGTTTGATGAGAGCTAAAAAAAATGGTAACAGACGCAAAAAAAAACACATCATAGTAAAATCAATACCTTCTCAGTTTCGCATTGAAGCTAAAAAATAAATATGTAAAACTATTTTAAGAATTATTAAAAGTCCCGTACGGTTGAACCGTTGATGTGTGATGGTGGTGATATTATCTATGAGTTTTGATTACAAACGGTAGAACGTCAGCGCCGTCAAACCGTGACATTCGACGGTTTTGAGACGTACCGGGCGGTCGATAACAGCGATCCGTGGTAGTATGACGCTCTTGATTTTCTTGATTAACGGTATAAACGTACGGTTACGACCGTACGGTGCTACCGCCTAGTGTGTTGAGGCCCTTATGGTCCTTCGCACGGAACGTCTAGTGTATATCGAGAACGCGAAAATTTTGCGTAACGAAACTGTGTTATTAGAGTGCTTGAGTAAAACGTTGTATGTGTGTGTTCGTAAATAATTCTGACAAATCGAGTTGGAAATCATTAATCCAAAGATGCAACAATTAAAGAAGTCTAATACAAGTCCATGTAAAGGCGTTATTTGACTTAGAGACATTAACGGTACAAACAGCGGTAAAACTTCGAGCGTTTACAGACTTAATAAAAGGACGACACATGTGAATATTAAAGGTACTTGTGATGACAACTTCGTGAAACGCTAAGCTGTCAAAATTAGGAAAGAGTTCTCGTAAACTCTTAAACAAAGCAATGAAATCATATTTGGAACAACATTGAAAGTCTTATAGGGACTCTCAAAATTAATACAAATCTGCATTGACAAAATCCAAAAGAGAGAGCTGGTAAAAGTTTTGTGGAGAATCAACGACTATCCACATCTACTAGACTTATATGCTCATTAAGAAATGGACCGAACAAAAACGTCGAAGCAATTTTATTTCCAAACGATACATTCACAAACAATGATAACGAGACATTATCATATTTGTTGAACGTACACTTTCCTGGCTCTGAAATATATAACAGAGATGAACGGCTTCATGAAATACCGGGCAAATTTGTGACCCGTGCTGAATCGTAGCTAACAAGAAAATTTATTACTCCAAATGGCATAAGATGGGCACTAAATGCTTTTGACAGTTTTAAGGTAGGTAGGTTGTGACAAAATATTTCTCGCACTTCTACAAGAGGGGCTAGATCTAATCGTCCCCAATCTCTGTGACATAATTAGAGCATGCCTAGCCTTCAGTTATTAAACCGAAAGCTGGCGAAAAGTACTAGTAGTGCTAATTTATACCTAAACCTAACTGTGCTAAATACTATGAAACAAAATCCTACAGAACAATAAGTTTCACTTCATTTCTTCTTAAGACTACGGAGAAACTTATTTATAAGTATATAAGAGAGGGGCCTTAAAGGATAATCTTTCACATAAGAACCAACATTCGTACCAAACAGGAAAATCTATTGAGACAGCTCTACATAGTTTAACCACTAAAGTGATGCTAAACAATGGCTGCTATAACGATAAGAACCACACCAACGGTGGTATTGGAGATACTAATTGGCTACTTCCTGTGAACTTAGAGGTTAAAGGTTATGCCAAAGCTACAGCACTAAAACTCCACAACTTTGGTATATGGGTTATGCATAGCGACACCATAGAACATAGTAAAATACTAAACCAGAGTTATATTACTGGGATATTTCTCAAACAGTATAAAACCTGTTCTCCAAAATAACATCCTCTGCAAATGTTGACACGTAGGAAATGTAATATGAACCACGTAATTAGGAAAGGAAGGTCTGTAATTTATACAGCAGACCATTTTCCTGACGTCGATATAAATTTTAAATGAGCTATCAAGCCGTAATAATAAATATAGTTATAACTATTTATTATATATACCTGTGGTTGTCTGTTCTCATAATAATTGATTTGGCTTTTTTGGAATTGTCGACGAATTAATAATTTCTTATCGTCATTATAAATACTAGTTTTGAATTATACCTAATATTTCATGATTCATGATACTATTTATTGGAGGAGCTTACTTGATCCTTAATAAACCGTAAAAATTAGAAACTTATAGTAAAAAATAATTTTTTTATAAATTTAAATATTCTCGATCTTTTAAATTTTGCTTCTTCTGAGAACGATTATATACTGCAAAATCATTACAATAATAAATTTCGTGAACAATAAATAAAAAAATAATTATTAATCACATTTATTGATAATAATGAAATTACTTTATTAAAATTACACTTGCATTTATGGATAGCATAAAAAATATTGGGAATCACTTGTAATAATAAAAGTGATAATATTTTTTCATGTAAGTGTTTCGATCTTTGATAGAGAACTCTACTGATTGTGAAATACGTTTATTACTCTACGTCCGACTATCAGCGATCATTCTTCGCTTGCCGGTACCAGTGTTTTTTAATTTGTAAAAGTAACCTTTGTGAGTGTTACTTATATTATTTTGATTTGTGTTTATAAAATCTTCAAAGAATTTCATAATGGTAAGTTTTTATTCTATTTATCAGTATTAAATCTTCTTTTTTGGAAATTAATTCTATATTCAAGTGACCTTATGCCCTTGATTGTACTTAGATTTTAGAATACATTTATTATATTAATTTTCTAATGGTATAAATTTTGTTAATCATTTATTAATTATCATATTGATATTAAAAACTGTAATTAATATATTAAGTTGTATATCCTAAACTTATATCTAATGACATTATGACCTTAAAAATATAACCTTAAAATGTTTTATTGAACCTAAGTTTTGTATTAAGTTGATTTCTAAAACTTTTTATAGTATTGATTAATAATTATTTAAATTCAGTTTATCCAGTGTATAATACATATTATATACATACAATTTGAGTCTTATAGAAAGTATAATTCAATATTTTTTCAAATTTCAAAATCCATTATTACTGTAAATTTATTAGTTATTTATGTCTTCACTACCGAAATGTATTCAAAGAAGTATACAAAAGGATTCATTTATCATAAACTACTTAATTAATTGGAAGATAAAAAAAATTTTATTTGTTACTTTTAGTTTAACGTTTTTCTCAATTTTTAATCATAAAGATTTTTTATATTCATTTCTTATTTGAGTAATGACTTTAATTTTTCAAATGATAACACATTTAATTAACTAACTTTTTTAATAGATAATGATCTAATTTAGAAAATGATAATTTAAATTAATGACTGGAGATGTAGAGTGGGTGCTTCTATTTTTATAACTAAACATTCCCAGATGTATTCTTCCTCTCACCTAGATATAAAGATGTTAATAACTTTTGAAATACTGGTCTAAAATTTATTATTGACCAGTCATATTTTTAATTAGATCATTATCTATTAAATAAGCTAGTTAACTATGTATTGTAATTAAAAAAATTAAATTTAACATCCATATAAGGAAAAGGAATGAAAATAAAAAAACTTTATGATTGAAGAATTAAGAGAAACTAAAAATAACGTATATAGAACGTACTAGCCCACTATGCCAGTGATCTAAGTACTGAAAAGGTGCAGCGTCTGAGATTTAACAATTGGATTTTTTTTTTCTTTAAAATTATTTTTATAATTGATTGGTTTAAAAAAATTAATTTTTATTCTTATGAGACAACAAATGCCAGACAAATAGATTTATAAATGAATATATTATAAATTGTTTTGTAGGGTTCAAAAAATTATTAAAATTAAAGGGTCAATATATATATTACAATAGTATAACTAAAAGAAATATTGAAATTCCAAAAATATAAAAAATTTTCTCAAAAATTTAAACTAAAAAAAAAAATAACAAAAATATTCAATTGTTTGGACAGTTGTCCAAACAATTGTCTATGCATGAATTTTTTTCTAGCACAGTTGGCTTAATATTTTCCAGTCCACCCCTAGATATATGTAAAAAGAGAAGTAATTTAATTTTACATCTTTTTTGTGTTTATAATTTATGTTAATTATGATTCAATAAATGTCCAAAATATTTGAAAAAAACTGTCTCTTGTCCAAAAAAAATATTTACAATACATTTTAAATTATGTTTGTACTTCTTTAGGCTCAAAAGGCACCAATCCGTATAGTTGTAACTGGTGCAGCAGGTCAGATTGCATATTCTCTTATTCAAATGATTGCTAATGGTGATGTATTTGGCAAAGATCAACCAATTTATTTACATTTATTGGATATACCAGTAGCTATGGGAGTTTTAGAAGGTGTCTGCATGGAAATTGATGATTTAGCTTTACCATTAGTAAAAGGTCTTTTATTATAAATAAATGAATCAATAATTCTTCTTTATTTTTATATTATTTATTTATTGTTTTAATTTTTTTAATTGGTACATTAGGTTATGTTAAGACTGTTGAACCTGAAGAAGCATTTAAAGATGCTGATGCTGCATTTTTGGTAGGATCTATGCCTAGAAGAGAGGGTATGGAAAGAAAAGATTTGTTGGCTGCTAATGTGAAAATATTTAAAGTACAAGGCCAAGCTTTAGATAAATATGCTAAAAAAGATGTTAAAGTTCTTGTTGTTGGAAACCCAGCAAATACAAATGCATTCATTTGCTCTTACTATGCACCATCAATACCAAAAGAAAATTTTACTGCTATGACTAGACTTGACCAGAATAGGTATAATTTTTTTATATCCATGAATATTTATCATTATCAGAACAATAATAATGTAATAATAAATAATCATGTAATATTTTTTTTTAATATATTCATGAAAAAACATGCCAAGTTTGATAAAAATCTATTACATAAAAACAGTAATAAAGTCTGAAGTTTATGTTACCTATTTTGTTTGTATGGACATATTTAGCATATAGTCTAGTCATCCCAAAAGGGAGGCTTGGAGAGTGGCACATTCTCCAACTAATCAATATTTAATTGTTTAAATCAGTAATTTTTTTATAGATGTCAATGTCCTGACAAATTCTATAATTTTTTATTCAATAAATATTTTTCATTACTTGTTTTTTTTTTAACTTGTTATAGCATATAACAATAATGATTCCATAATATATATATATTCCTTATTTTATTAAAGAAACAAAATACTAGAAATATATAAACCAAAAGTTTAGAAGTCATGAATATTTTTATACCTGGGTGAGAAAAATAGAATGATAGAGTAATTTCGAAATGATAATAATAACATAACCCACATCTTAGTTCATCTGCTAATAAAAATGTTAAGAACTACCAAAATACTGATTCAAAAGTTGTTATCAATCAGTAAATTTCTTAGTTTGATAATATTCTATAACATGAACTAGTTATATATATATATATACTACCATTTAAAAATATCAAGTTGGTGCCATTATAAAGGATAAACCTAAAGGAATAGACTTAATAAAAATATAGTAAAAGATATTCAGTAAATCAGAAGTTTTAGGATTTTTTGAGAACATTGGGAATTCCTGTTTATTTATAGTGCATATTTACACGATTATTTATTATTATTTTTAGTATGTGATAACCCTGATCATAATTAATATAATAAAATAAAATTTTAATAATTATTTTCATTTCTATTTTTATACAGAGCTCAATCTTTTATTGCAAAACAACTAGGAATTTGTGTGAGCCATGTTCAGAATGTTACGATTTGGGGTAATCATTCATCAACTCAATTTCCAGATGTCATTAATGCTAAAGTTCTTCAAAATTCAAAATTAATGGGTGTTTATGATGCTATAAAAGATACAAAATGGCTTGAATCAGATTTCATTAAAGTAAGTTATTTAAATAATATTATTGCTCAACTAAGAAAAATAATCATTATTTACATATATTTCAAAAACAAAGTGAATTATTTTTTCTTTTATTTAAAATTTAATTAATTTAATCATTAGAGGCTTTAGCCTCCTTACAATATTTTTAAATTATTCATATGTTTAGGTAAAAATATTTTTAGGATAAAAAAAAATCAATTTTAATCCTAATCTATCCCTATGGAATATTAATATTAAATATTAAATGGATTTTATAATAATATAAGCTATAATTAAAAATATTTTGTCTTTACATCGTCTTGAGTCGTGGGATTTCCATACCATGCTTCTCTTTACACATCACACAATAAATGTGTAATATATTTTTCATTCAAACATTTCTATTTACTAAAAAAACTTCATTACTATCTGTATACATAATTTTCTTCCATATCTCAATAATTATGATAACAGTAATTTTTTTAAATAATTCTAACTCTAATTCATTTATCATATTTGGATTATTTACCGTCAAAATTCATAGGAGTGATAACCCTGCGATCTCAAGTAATTCAGTTGTTTCCAATTTTTGAAATTGGTAGACATGGTTATACTAGATTGATATAACAAATAGGTTAGAATTATTTATTAAAGACTCAGAATTATCTTGTAAAAGTAGAGATCTTATTGAAGGAAATATGTAAGAGTAGTGATAGTACACAAAAATGTACTACAAACAGCTTTCATGATGAGTGACTATGTGTAATTAGTGATTTTGAGGTATACTGAATTTGTCAACTTACCTTTTTTTACCTTAATCTATTTTTAATAACTAAACTTTTAATGAATGTGTTAAAACTTTCATGGATTGTCTTATTGCTTGAGGATATATCCATGTTTACAGTTGAGTTCTGACGTTTCGGACTCATAGCAGAGTCCATCTTCAGAGTGATGGTTGCTAGTCGGTGGCTGCAACTATACTGGCACGTTTAAATTGAAACGTCAGAACTCAACTGTAAACATGGATATATCCTCATAAACTTTTAATGTTAAATGTTCAATACTCACAATAAATTTCAAAATAATTCTGTTAACTAATTATTATCAAACCGTGATTTATATCATTATAAACATTTGTGATACAATGACACTTTATTGTTTTATATAAAATTTCAATCCCCAAAAATATTTATGAAAATTTTAATAAAAAATAATTTTCCTTTTGAAAATGTTCATGCTTACATCACTGGGAATAGTGAATATGCCTACCCTTGTAATAACTAAAACTAACTAATTACATTATTTCCTTTGCCAAGGGACTAGGAATAGTAGAGGGATTAAAAATGAGTACTTTAAGTAATTTTTTTTTTGACAGTGGTTTATTTATTTTTTATTCAACAAATAATAAAAAGTTATTATAGTATTTTAGCTTTGATACGAAGCTGAGAAGGTAATAATTTTACCATGATGTGTTTATTTTTTTTTCTTGTGTCTGTCACTATTCTATTCTCAGCTCTCACTGGACCTATTTTTCACAGCAATATGTCAAAAGTTCAAAAATTGTATCTGGTTAAAGACATTACTCTCAAAAATTGAAAATTTTTTTCTCGTTCCCTGTAAATGATGGAAATCCCCCAAAAAATTACGATTTTAAAAATCTGTAAATTTCGAAATTTTTTTTGCTGTTTTTCTAAAAATTGGCATAACTTTTTAAAAAATAAACAAATCAAAATTATTATTTTATACATAAACTACCTTATATATTTCTTTTTCATTTAATATAAAATTTATGATACTCTGACCCTTTACCTGCCCACAGAGAGATTTAAAATAGCAACTTTTTACAAAACTTAACTTTTCAACTTAAGTTTTAAAAATGTTCCAGAAATACTGTGTCCTTAAAATATATCCCAAATTGAAGATTATGTTACGTACTACAAATTAAAAAAAAAAAATTGGTAATCTAAATGATTTACTTTTACATTTTTTGTTGATATTCATGAAATTAAAGTCTATTTAATGAATCTACTCCATTATGTATCTGGTCCATATATATACTAATTTCAATGTATGATATCAAAATTCGTTTCCGACATTTAACATTTAAATTTTACTAAAACTGGTATTCAAAAATGATTATCCTATAACTATAAATTGAATATAATAAAAATGTACTTTATATTTCTATTATATGTATTAAATATAATTGACTATTTTTAAATTATTTGTTTTAATCTAGACCATTCAAACAAGAGGAGCAGCTGTAATTAAAGCTAGAAAAATGTCATCAGCTATGTCTGCTGCTAAAGCTGCAGTTGATCATATGCATGATTGGTGGCATGGTACCTCCAATGGAAATTGGGTTTCAATGGCTGTAGTCTCAGATGGCTCATATGGTATTCCTAAAGATCTTGTTTTTTCATTTCCGGTTACAATTTCTAACAAGAAATGGGAAATTGTTCAAGTAAGAATAAGAATATTATTTTAAAAAACATTTGTAAGATGTATAATATTTTAGGGTTTGAACATAACTGATTTTGCAAGATCTAAATTAGATTTCACTGCTAATGAACTAGTTGAAGAAAAAAATGAAGCTGAAATTGTTTGTAGTGCTTGACATAAATTACCCCCAAATGAATGTAAGCTCTGAATTGGCAGTGTTCCGGGTACAAAATTAATTCTTTAGTTATATTACATGATTTTGGGGGCTTATATCCCTATCATGAACAAGCAAATTTTATATTTAAAAAACTGCAACCATTCCAAAAAATTGCATTTTATTTATTATTTCCATAAACTTATAACTGTTTAATTTTTAATTTATTTTTATTTTTTTGTTATATTTCTGTTAATGTAATGTTTACTTTAATTTATGGTTATGGATAAACACATGTTATTTAAAGTAATAAATATAAAATCATGGTGCCCGGATGACATTATTGTTCAACTTTTGGTCTTGTATGTGTAGTAGGCCAGTCTGGTATAAAATTTTCTTTTAAGAAATTTTCTCTTGTTTGTGAAAGAATATTTAAATTGTTAGTACTACCAAATATGGACCCTATAGAAAAATATTTTTAGTTATTGAGATAAACAAAAAAATAGTAATAATTACCTCCAAGCCAAGCTACATAATTTTCATAAACAGGAGCAATATGGAATTTAAACTTGGAAATCTTTAAGTTTTGATACTTAGATGAATTGACTTTTTCTTGAAGTTCTTCTTTAAGCCTTGCCTTAAATCCTTTAGCAATTGTTGTACCACCAATAAGAAAAATATTTTCAGCAAGCTTAAGTCGCATGTCAACATTACTCTTAATACAAAATTTATATATACTTATTATAATACATTAAAATAATTTTTTATATATAGTTATGGGTCATTCCAAATTATGAATTATCAGATTTTTTTTGTCGTCATTTATGTAATAACTAAAAGTTTAAATGACATGAATTTTTAAAAAATAATTTATATCATTATAATTTACAAGTTACTATCTTATTATTTAGCTGGACACACATTATTCTTCTATCTTGATTATACAAAAAAAAATTTCCATAAAAGTATTTAGTATTAGATAAATAAGGCCAAAACTTCTATGCGAGAATATATATATATATATTGTTCATAACTATTACCAATAGATCTACATACAAATACAAATAAAACGGTAACACAGTGGAGTCATGGCACAGTGTGAGCGTAATCTAGTATAGATGATATCTGACAGTGATTAAAATCACTATCATAAGAAATGCTTCGATGTAAATCTGTAGATAGTTTAACATTTTTTTTAAAACTGATAGTAAATAGTATAAGCTAAAATGTAACATATCTAAAAAACTGTGTGGGTACCAGATACAACAGTGTCACTGGAAATGAAAATGCTGACTTTCTAGCCAATAATGGAGCAGAGAACACCTACGTTGGACCAGAACCAGTGATAGGACTCACTGAAAAGTCACTCAATGCACTACCCAAGAATTGGTGTAGAAAACAACACAGGAAAATCTGGAAGTACTTAGACAATCTAAAATGTTTATCAAGACCCCTTTCTATTACTACTTGATCTTAATAGCATGACTAGAGATCAAATAAGCACTTTAACTGGTCTGCTAACAGGCCATGGTCACTCGTTTAGACATCTTTACACAATGGACATCTGGGAATCACCAGTGTGCAGGAAGTGTAGAGTAGAAGAGGAAGACTCATTTCATTTAATGTGTGAATGTAAAGCCTTATCCACACTAAGATCAAACTACTTGATTAAACCTTTTCCCAAAAAAAAGATATTAAAAACCTAAGACATAACTTATTATTTCCCTTAAAAGAAAAATAATTTAAAAATGACCCAATATATTTGTACTAAAGTCAACTAACATTTTTAATAGTTTCAAGTATCATCGTAGTTATAGACATTTCATCTATATTTTCTTCAAACAGTATGTCATACGCAGTTTCTCTTACTCTACCAGGAATTGTAATAGATATCTCTCCATTGATATGATAACTTGCATCAGTTGTAAGGGGATTAACATCTTTTCCTTCAACTAAATTTTTGCTTCGGTTTAATTTTGTTACAAAACAACTTCTGACTAAAAAAATTAAAATGTAAATAAAAACACTTTTAAAAATATCAATTCTACCTTTTATATCTTCAATAATGTCATTTGTAGATTTTTCAGCTGTTAATTCGTTAACATTTATTTGATTTTTAATTTGTTTTTCTACTGATTCCCCAGCTAATGGCATTGCCTGCCATAGTTTTAATACAGGTACTCCTTCACATACAGGAATAAGTATAGTTTCTTTATAACCTATGTCTAATACTAATGCTGTAGAAATACCAAGAGTAAAAAGTGCAACACAGTGTGATGGAACAAAACAAAGTGATGCTATCTGCAATATAAAAATCCAAAGATTTATGAACTGATTAGATATATTATGATAAGTTCTTACTTCATAATTAATAAATAATATTTTTGCCAATGTCTCTTTAAATTTAGTAGGAGATAATAAAGATTCAACTATAATAACTTTTTTTTCTTTAGGCGCAATAAGAGCATGTCTATTAACAATAAAAATAATAATTATATATTTATAGAGTTATAAATGTATTATTATACTTATAAAATAATCTATGAATGAATTTTGTTAATGCTAAAGTGAGTTTTTGTTGATCTATGCAATTGTAAAAATCAGTTACTATCATTCCATCAATTTCACTTTGAGTTTGAATAATACATCGTGGTGAATGCTCAGTAGCAAATCCAAATCTAAAATTAATATTTATTAATATTAATCCTTTTAGTATCTTAATCATACATACACGAACAATCAAAAATTGTTCTACTTGCTTAACCTAATAATAAAATCCAAGTAACACATAACCAGACCTACTAACTATATGTTTTAATAACTTTGGTACCCTTGAATAATAAATGTTATAATATATCAAAATTCAATTCTTATAATACTCAAAACTTAAAAAATTGATCTAAAGAAATTATTGATTAATACTATTTTTAATATCGGTAAACTATGATTATTTAAAATTATAATAATATACTTTAAAGTTTTACTTTTTTTATTTTATATATATAATAAAACATAATTTACTACAAAATTAATTTTTTTTTTTTTTGAACCATCATTTTGTTAAAAAAGTATAGAAAACATTTATTCAATATTAAATTTTGAACAAAATTTGAATTCACAGAAGACAATTTAAACTTACTTTGTGTACTTTGTTCCAATATCTATAACTATACATTGTTTTTCTGTTGAAAAATCTGAATCAATCTTCATTGTTGATTAATAGTTACGATGAAATCTTCACTAGCATTTAAATTAAATAATTTATCTTTAAAAATTATCTAATATAAGTATTTTGCCAAAGTTAGTCTAGATAAATTTATTATTGAAGCACACTGGAATACAAAATGATAAATTTTGTTATTCATTTTTTTATTTGAATTTTCCCTTAATACATTTAATGTACTTAAATTATAGAAATTAAACTTAAAAATATTTTATTTCTCTGTTTGATTACTGAAAAGCTTAAGAAATCGTTTAGTTTTTGGTATAAAATATATTAAATTACTATCGTAAAAATCTCTTTACATTTTTTAATTTTAAATCGTTGTGTTATAGTTATAAGAGTTTGATTGAAGTTTCGTTTTTCTTCTTAAGTAAATATTTGATTATAATATGTCGAATTGTTATATTTTTACTTTTAACAAAATAATTAATTATTTTAACTGTTTCTGTGATTATATATAACACTATTATCACTCTAAGATATAGATAAAAGACTAAGTACAAGTTCTATGATAGCCTAAAAAGATATCCAGTGAATACAGAAAACAAACGAAAAAGTCCCTTGAATATGAATAAATACATTAACAAAATACCGGTTAGCAACATAGTAGATAGTAACAATTCGTAAAAAACAAAAAAAACGCCGGCCACGTCACTTCACAGCTGCCGCGTTCGTGTTATCTACAATTTGTTTTAAGTATATATTTTTTTGATTCGTCGATAATCCAAATTTTCGTATTAATTGGCTACAACGACAAACGTATACGTATTATATATTTTTTCATTTTAGTATAGAACGTTTTTTTTCTTCATTCATATATGTGGTGACACCGTTAAAATTCTAATTAGTGTTTAGTTTGTGTTAATAGATCTTTCAATTATTAATCATGAATATATTCAGACTTTGCGGCGATTTGTCGCATCTGCTGGCCATTCTATTATTGTTACTTAAGATATGGAAGACTCGATCATGTGCTGGTAATTTTTATTTACATAATATTGAGTGGCGTCCACAAGGTTTTCAAGCTTAGTTGCTGAGTAGTTGCCCACGCTTGAAATCCTTAAGGACAAATATTAATATTTCGCTAAGATCCGAGGGATGGTGCAAAGTAGTACTGAGCACAATCTTCGATACTCTTAGTACACATAAAATAGAATTTTTTAAATTTCAGTATCATGTATACTAAAATGGTTAACTCTTTGAATATAACTGCTTAAAAACTTACGAAATGTTATTTTCATTACTTTTAAATATTGTTAAAATTTAATATTTTATTAAAAACAAAGATATGTTAACTTTTAATTTTATTTTGTAAATAAAAATTAAGATATGATAAAAAAAAGATAAATTTATTTTTATTAATTAATAATTTTAAACAAATATTACATATTTAATAAATATCAGGTTATTGTTACCTTAGTTGCTACATTTTGTAAGAACAAATTTTATGAAAATAACTCCGATATTGAAATCTTTGTCATTTCCTTATAATACATTTTCTGAG
Source organism: Daktulosphaira vitifoliae (assembly GCF_025091365.1). Taxonomy (NCBI): domain Eukaryota; kingdom Metazoa; phylum Arthropoda; class Insecta; order Hemiptera; family Phylloxeridae; genus Daktulosphaira; species Daktulosphaira vitifoliae. Next base: position 88,097,715 of record NW_026099572.1, read on the forward strand.
TATAATTTTATGATAAATACTAGTTTTTGTCCAAATTAGAACTATTATATTTCAATTTTATATTAAATTTTGTTATATATTTTTTATAGTAATAAATAAAAATGTTCTAAATAAAAACAGCTCATAAATAGATTACAAACAATGTATAATCAATTCCTGACTCCAGTAAAATATCAATTTTGTATTACAAAGTATAATCATTTAAATAAATGTATAAACTTCTAATAATTTTTTTTAGGAATTTCCGGAAAAAGTCAAATTCTATTTGCAATTGTATACACAGCGAGATATCTTGATCTATTCACTAGTTTTGTATCTGTTTATAATAGTGTTATGAAAGTTGTCTTTCTTGTTGCATCATATGGAACATTATATTTAATGTTCTTTAAGTTCAAACCTACATATGATCATAATCATGATAGTTTTAGGTAAATAATTAGTATTTTTATACTTTTGTGTCTTTATTTGTTGATTTATTATTTATATTATTTTTCAGAATTCTTTATTTAATTATACCATCAGTTATTCTTTCATTTATCATCGTTCATATTTATACATTGATGGAAGTTAGTAGCTTTTGATTTTTTTTTTAATATTTTTTAGATTTTATAATTGTTATATTGTTTAGATATTATGGACATTCAGTATTTATTTAGAAGCAGTTGCTATCATGCCTCAGCTATTCATGGTTTCAAGAACAGGTGAAGCTGAAACTGTTACCTCACATTACCTCTTTGCACTAGGCTCTTATAGAGGTTTATACATATTAAATTGGATATACCGTTACTATACAGAAGATTTCCTTGATATGATTGTGATAATCGCTGGAATTGTACAAACAATTTTGTATTGTGATTTCTTCTATCTGTATATTACCAAAGGTATGTGATAAAAAATACTAATAATAAAATTACTTAATTTTTTTTTTAATTTTTTTACAGTTTTAAAAGGAAAAAGATTATCTTTACCAGTGTAAAATTGAAATAAAGACTTCAGACCAAGACGTCATCATGAGACGGACTAATTAAGATTTTATATTATTATTCATTTCTTATGAAGTTATAAATGTATATAATTAAATTTCATTGCATAATTGCAATGTGGTATTATAGATTATTCGCCTTTTTACATAAACTTTATTGTGTTTCAAATTTTCACCATTTTGGACACAATAATAATCTATCTTACAACAAATTCCTTTTCTGTATCTGCACAATGTTAGCATTGTTATTTTATAATTTATAGTCTATATACAATGATGTAAAATTTAAAAAATTATGTGTTTTATTTATTTGTTTTAGTTTCCAAATGAAAAATGTTTATGAAAATTAAACATTTTGTGTTTACAATTTAATTTATTGTATTAAAATTTTTAAAATATAATTAGTCCTTTATAATTTTCATTTCTTTTATTTTTAATGTAATTAAAATAGTTAATAAATAGTTGTGTTATTATGAATTAATAAAATTTTAATTATTAAAATACTGATTTTATGTAATTCTTATTGAAGTTTTATTAAAATTACTCTATGAATTTTCTTTTTTATTATTATTTATTACAAAATATCATAGAGTTCAATGCTCTAATAAGCTGATTAAAATCTATGAAGTATACTACAATAATACTATATTAGTTTTAGTTATAAATAGTATTTTAGGAGGTACTAAAATATAATATTTTTTTATATAATTTGTATTTTTGTAAAAAAAATATTAACCTCGGTAATATTTTATTTCTTAACAGCCTCAAAATGTTCTTACTTATAGTCCATTTATTACTTAACTTTTCTGTATTATTAATATTAATAATTTATTCTTTTGGAAGAGAATGGGTTCAACTGAACAACTTATTTTTATTATTGTTTCATATATTTTTCAGTTTTATTTATAGGAATTTTATTTTTATTGGTAACTTAATGATTACAATTCGAAACTATAGTTACTATTCTTAATCAATTTTTACTCGAGTTTTATTTTATTTTTTAAAAATTTGAGTACAGTTGGGGCTATATATTTAAATTATTAATTTAAAACTAAAAAATATAATTTAAATGTGTTTTTTAAACCTACTTATGAAAAGTTCTGCTGAAAATGGCGATAGCGGATTTCTCATTGCTGTACCCACCATTTGTTCATAAAATTTCTTTTGAAGCTGAAAAACATTTTAAACCTTACATAATTTTGTTAAATTAATAAACTTATTTATTTTGTACTGTTCTATGTTTTATTACTTAAAGTCAGTCTTTAAAAAAATCAATTGTATTTATCTGAATACTTGGAAATAAATCTAATCCACCAATATTTTGAATAGGATAACCAGATAATTTTTGAATTAGGTCAATATTATTATGGTTGTAAGTTCTTCAAGCGACAACATAGTTTGACTTATCACTCGTTAGAAATGATATTACGTCGATTTCACGCGTGCTTCCCCATACACGCTTAGCCAGAATGTTTTTATTGGGTAGGTCCGCAGAAACAGTGCTGGCGCAAAGTTTTGCGGGACCCGGGGCAATTTAGTCATGGGGGCCCCAGTAGTTTTTGTATTACATTTTTTCTCTATATATTAGTTGAAATTTTTTTAAAGAACTTTTTTTCAGGCTAAAGACAAAATGGGTGGACTAAGTCAACCGCGGGACAAATGCCCCGCGCGTGCTCCGGTACTGCGCAGAAATAATGAGTAACCTCTTTGTTTTACTCATAAACCAAAACCAGACTGATAGGGCCCCAAATTTTTATGCAGTTTACCCATAAGTTGTAAAGATTTTAAATTATGCCACAATATCCAATTTTAATAATTCGAGTATTATATTATTTCAAACCCTGATGTTCAATAATTAAAACTATGCTAACATATTATTACTAATATGGCTATTACTTATTATTAATCAAATAATTATTCATATTAAGAATTAATTAGGTAATTATGACCAAGTGAAACAGTAAACTAAAATATAATTAGGCATACTATAAGATTCATTTTTTATTTTTCTAAATAAAAATTAAATTTACAAAATAATTGTACAATACATATTTTCAAAGTAAAAATTCCAATTTTTAGCTTCGATGCGAAGCTGAGAAGGTATTGGTTTTACTAAGATGTGTTTATTTTTTTTTTTTTTTTTTTTTGTGTCTGTTACCACTTTTTCTCAGCTCTCACCGAACCAATTTCTTTCAATGATACGTCAAAAGATCACAAATCGTATCTAGTCGAAGACATTACCCTCAAAAATTGAAAAAAATGCCCTCGCTCCCCGTAAATAGGGGAAACCTCCAAAAAAATTACAAATTTAAAAATCGCTAATTTTCGAAATTTTTAAAATTTTTTTTACTTAAAAGTGCCATAACTTTTTTAAAAATAAACATATCAATATAATTCTTTTTTATGTAGATGTGTAATATTATTACCTTTCGTTTGGTATATTTTTTTCATAAATTTAACCCTTAACCTGCCCACAGGGGAGGATTTAAAATGACAACTTTTTCACAAAAAATTTACTTTTTCAACTTAAATTTTGAAAGTGTTCCGGAAAGTCTGACACTTTTATATATATCTTAAATTAAAGCTAATGTAATATACTTTGTTATGCAAAAAAAAATTTCGGACTTTATTTTATCTTCATGGTGAAAACAGACATCAAAGTTTATAAAAAAAATACGATTTTTGTAAAAAAATTCATTTTTATATTTTTAACTTTATAATGCTATAACTTTTTGAAAGATGTGTGGATCAATATAATTTTTAGATGCAGATGTCTTTATCTATCATTTGGTATATATTTTTTTTATATCTGACCCTTTACCTGCCCACAGGAGGGGATTTAAAATGACCACTTTTTCACAAAAAATTTACTTTTTCAACTTAAATTTTGAAAGTGTTCCGGAAAGTCTGACACTTTTATATATATCTTAAATTATAGCTAATGTAATTTACTTTATTATGCGAAAAAAAAATTTCGGACTTTATTTTATCTTCACGGTGAAAATGGCTACCGAATGCTATTATTGTATGAAAATTCTCGATTTTATTTTTTACATTTTTAACTTTATAATGCTATGACATATTGAAAAGTGTATGGATCAACATTATTTTTTTATGAGAAATAATATTTTTTAATAATCCCTTTTTCATTCTACATACTTTATCTTAATTAGGATATTAATAATGAACTAGCAGATCATGTAGCTTTTTTTTTTTTCATAACGGCAAACTCCTCAATTATAGATGATAGATTATCTAGATATTGTCCACTTATTTATCTTTTAACAGAAAGTAAGGCCAGATTATTCAGCCTACAACTATTCATGGTGGATCTGAGATATGTTTTCAACCGTCTCATTATCGAAAGACTTCTTTCAGTTGAAACACTAGATACTGGTATGACAATTATAAGTTCAATTACTTTTTTGATTACAAAAAAGCTATTACAAACATTTCAAAAAATTGTTTTTTAAATATCTTCAAAATTTCAAATTCCTACAACGTCTTTATAAAATGCAATAAGGATTAACCTTTAACAAATTTCAAAGTCCAAAATTACGACGGTAATGCATCTTCTTAAATACTTTGAATACGTCTCTTTCATCAAATGAATATATAAATAAATATTCATTTAATCTGTAGTCCTGATTTGTATAGCCTTTCGTATTATCAAAGGTTGTTTGATAACGGATAGTTATGTATGATAACAGTGATGACTTATTTAAGGTTAGGTAGAAAAATGTAATTTTAAATATCATTGATAAATCCTGTAATGTTAGGATAAAATTCTCTAAAAGATAAATCTTTTTATTTTACATTTTTAATCTTATATTATCATAATGTCAAAAAGTCTTAGGAAAGCTGGTGGATTAGTTATCTATAGGAAGGTTTTCAATGAAATTCAATACTTACTATTACAGGCATCTTATGAAAATCACCATTGGACTCCTCCTAAGGGTAATTTATACATGGTGATCTCAATAAAAGTTTAAAAGTTAGAACAAATGTAAATAAATGTAGGAAAAGAGGTTCTATCAGAAATATCTAATTATGAAAATACCTCACTTGCTACCAAACTTAAGAAACATTATTTCAGAAAATTTTACCAATTTAAAATATCGGATTTTGCTATAATAATTTAAATTTTTTCCTTGGTAATACCTCTTCTTCCAATTAAGTATAAAAATGTTATTAATATTTGAAATACTAGTTTAAAAGTTGTAAAAAAAAAATAAATTTGACACTTATAAGATATAAGAAATACATTTAAAAAGTAATTTATAAATTATAAATTAAAAATTATATGAAACTGAAAATAGTATTCTTATCATTATTATTATTTTCAGAGAAATCATGTGGCTATTGTTAAAAGAATCAGTTTGAATTTATTTACATTTGCACCAACTTTCAAACTTTAATTGAGGTCACCATATTATAAATTAATGAAAAGGATAAAAATAAAATTATGCTTGTATTTATCTTTATTTTGGTAATTAGAAAAAATGTTACAAAATTTGGAAAAAAAAATTTGTTAGCTAAAAAACCTAAAAAATATAGAAAGAAGTAATTCAAATTATTGTTTTAAACAGCTAGATTTATATTTTATTAAGAATATATATAGAAGTATTTTTTATTTGCTTGAGCTCTTACAAATAAAGAAGTATATTATTTAATTTATTATTTTGCAAGATATTTACTTGAAAATGTAAAATTTCAATTCAAAAAATTAGTACTAATTATATTTTAATGGTCTTTTTGTGAATAAATTTTTTTTGTGTGTTATTGTTTTCTGATTAAACTATTTTAAAATATAAATCTAATTAAATTTCAGGTCATTTAGAAGAAAATGAGTCTGATATGGATGCTGCAGTACGTGAAACTGAAGAAGAAGCTGGTTTAAAGTTACAAGATTTGTGTGTTGATCATCACTTTAAGAAAACATTAAAAGTAATTTCCTTTAAAAATTAAAAAAAAATGTTTTTCTCATCTTTTCTTTTACTTAAAAAATAATTATATATTTTATGTTTTTTTTATACAGTATGAACCGGCAAACAAAAATTTTATCAAGCAAGTTGTTTACTTTTTAGCATATTTGACTAATCCAGAAACTCCTGTAAAATTATCTAATGAACATCAAAGTTATAAATGGTTATCTCTTCAAAACGCAAAAGAACACGCTCAGTATCCTGAAATGCAAGAATTACTTGATGAATGTGATAAGCATTTGAAGTTGTAAAATTTTTTTTATCTCATTGTAATTAAAGTTTAATTTTTTAAGTGTTTAGATAGTAGCATTTGTATTTACATTAATTGTTTTATTTTGTCTTAAGTCTTTGGCTATGTCGAGGATAAGGAATAAGGTGAGTGGACTGTATGAATGAATGTATGTAATGAATATAAAATTGAGCAGTTTTAGAATAGGATATGTGGTTAGTGGTCATAACTTTTTAATATCTGATTGGTTCATTCGGAGCAGGACCGACCCGTGGATGGATGGTTCAGTTTGACAGAATATACATGAGAGTGGGGAAGGATGCTTTGAAGTATTATGGTCTGTCAGACCATAGTGGCCACAGCTTTCTTTATTATGGCAGAACTTTTGTGTGAGTCCAAATAGAAGACATTTGGCGCATTTACCCTTAGAAGTTGAAAAAATTTCCTTGGTTCCCTGTAAATAGGGGAAATCTTTCAACAAAACTATGGTTTTCAAAATTAGTAAATTTCGACATGTTTAAAACTAACATAATTTTATTAAAAATAATTAAATCAAACATTTTTTAGCTTCGATGCGAAGCTGAGAAGGTATTAATTTTACTATGATGTGTTTTTTTATTTTTTTGTGTCTGTGAACGCTCAATCTCAGCTCTCGCTGGACTGATTTTGATGAACAATATGTCAAAAGATCACAAATCGTATCTAGTCGAAGACATTACCCTCAAAAATTGAAAAAAATTCCCTCGTTCCCCGTAAACGGGGGAAATCCCCCAAAAAATTACAAATTTAAAAATCGCTAATTTTCGATATTTTTTCAATTTTTTTTACTTAAAATTGCCATAACTTTTTTAAAAATGACCGAATCAATATAATTTTTTTTTTTATAGATACCTTAGATAATTACCTATCATTTTATATATTTTTGTGAACATTTGACCCTTTAACAGCCCAAAGGATGGGGTTTCAAAATGGTAACTTTTTTACAAAAAATTAACTTTTTCAACTTAACTTTTGAAAATGTTCCGGAAAGACTGACAATTTTATATATACCTTAAATTAAAGCTAATGTAATATACTTTAATTTGAAAAAAAAAAATTTGACCTCTGGACTTGTCTTCATGGTGAAAATGACTACCGTATGCAAAAATATGCTATTTTTGTGAAAAAATTCTTGATATTATATTTTACATTTTTTAACATTATGTTGCTATAACTTTTTAAAAAATGCATGAATCAACTTTATTCTTTAATGATAAATACTTTATATATACTTCTTTCATTCGACATACTTTTTTTTAAAATCGGACCATTTCCCTTTATACAGGGGGGGTGCAAACCTTTTAAAATGCGTATAGAAAGTAGAACTTTTTCAACTTAACTTTTGAAAATGTTCCGGAAAGACTGACACTTTTATATATATCTTAAATTAAAGCTTATGTAATATACTTTAATTTGAAAAAAAAAAATTTGACCTCTGGACTTGTCTTCGTGGTGAAAACGGACATCAAAGTTAAAGAAAAACGTACGATTTCCGTGAAAAAAATCTCGATTTTATATGTTATATTATTTAATTTATATTTTATATAACTTTTGGAAAAATGTATGGATCAATATTATTATTTTTTTATAATAAATATTTATATACCCCTTTCATCTGGCACGCTTTTTTTGTAAATCGGATCATACCCCTTTAACAAGGGGGGTCAAAACTTTAAACATGCGTATTGTTACTACGATATTTTCAATTTAATTTTTGAAAGTATTCCGGAAATACTGACACTTTTAAATATATCTTAAATTAAAGCTTATGTAATATACTTTAATGTGAAAAAAAAAAATTTGACCTCTGGATTTGTCTTCATGGTAAAAATGACTACCGTATGCAAAAATATGCTATTTTTGTGTTAAAATTCTGGGTTTTGTATTTTATTTTATTTTAAAATACCTGACAAGGGGAGTACAGATTTTCATAAATATTATATAAATTAAAATTGATATAGTATAGATAGTTAAACTTATTTAAATATGTTTGTTTCTTTTAAGTCGAGAAAAATAACTTTGAAATTTGAACTAGCTTAAATAGCCAATTTTTCAACCGCCGGAAGCAACGTACGGTTGCCGAGTTGGTAAAATTTATGTTTTACACGCTTGGGGTACGAGGTTCCAACCCGCATATGGCAATGAATTTTTTGCATTTTTTCTTAATTCTTTTTAAGTTAGTATAAATTTTAACTCGTTTGATTTTTATCACATTTAGATTCAATAACTTCAATAAAGATCAAGGATCCCATCACTTTAGTCGCCCCTTGCAAGAAGAAATTTCTTATTCGTATTAAAATTATTTTACTATATTTTAAGTTTTCGCTTCGATGCAAAGCCGAGAAGATATTTTTTTGTGACTATCATTTATTTTCTCTGCTCTAACTTGACCTACTTTTTTCAACAATACGTCAAATTACTACAATTCGTATCTAGTTGAAGATATTACTCTCAAAAATTGAAAAAAAAATTCTAATTTATCAATTAAACAGTTAGTTATTACATCGTCTCCATAAAGACAATTAAAATCATTAATTTCTAATGTTTTCAAAATATTTATTAACGAATGAAGTTTGATATGATAGGTTTCAACTACAAAATTAAATCATTTTACTTTGTAATTTAATAATTTTATTACTCTGTTTGTGTGTGCTACTATTAGACTATAATATTCAAATTTTTTTCTAACGTGTTGCTATATAAATCATTTCTAAAAAAAATGATTGTTTTTTCTCCTGAATTAACAATTGATTTTTACAAATATAATCAAATTTTATAATAAACTCAATTGAGTAAATCTTTTTAACAACTTTGTTTTGATTGGTACATTTAGTTAAAGTAAATCATTAAAATTAATTAAGTTCTCAATATTTCAATTATAGAATCTTTTCAACAAACAACAAAAGTTCCTAGGAAATTATTACTATTACTTCTATTTAAGTTATCTATTACCATAAAAATGCAAAAAAATATTGAGCTTTTCTGATAAATTTACAATAAATAGTAATTATAAAACTTTCTGACTGCATATTGATCTTAACGATACAATTTTTTTAATTGTCATAAAATTTTCTATTTAATTATGTCAATGTCAAACTTACCAATTGAGCTAAAAGTTATGGTAAAATAAATTTTTTTTTTTTTTTATAAACATTTACAACAATCAACTTTAAACGATTAACAAAATTGGTTAAATATGTCATTTTCCTTATTTTTAACTTATTAATAATCAAATTAATATTAAATATTATATCAAATCAGTATTAATTTAAAACAATTTTTTTTGTTCTTAATTATTTTTTTTTATATGTAAAAACTATTTTTTAATAATATTAAAACTTAGAAGTTATAGAAAAAGTCTAATTGCACATTTTAAAACATCGCGAAAAGTTGATTTAGAATAGTATATTTTTGTTTCTGATGGAAGTTCCTTGTAGTCCAGTGTATAAAACTTATAACTTTGTTAATTGTTATAACTTTATCAAAAATGACCAAATCAGTATATTTTTTTTTATTTAGATGCATGTCTTTATCTATCATTTGGTTTTTTTTATAAATCTAACCCTTTACCTGCCCACAAGAGGGATTCAAAATATTAACTTTTTTTTTTTTAGTTAAAGTAAATCATTAAAATTAATTCAGTTCTGGATATTTCAATAGTAGAATCTTTTTAAATATCAAAAATTACTTAGAAATGATTACTATGATTTCTATTTAAGTGTTCTATTACGATAAAAATGCAAAAAATAATGAGTTTTTCTGATAAATTTACAATAAATAATAATTATAAAACTTTCTGACTGCATATTAATCTTAAAAATAACATTGTTTTAATTCTCATAAAATTTTCTATTTAATGATTCATTCTAGTCAACGAAGGAGTAATTTTGCAGAATAGCAGAAAAAATTCCCAACAAACTTTTTTTTTTTTTGTTTTAATTAGGCAATTGGTGGATTATTCCAAAAGCAACATCAACTCTTATTTCTTTAATTATATCATGATTAGTAGTTCTTTGATTTTAAAATATAATATTTGAATATATACTAATTATAATTATTAAATTTAGTATGAAATTGATATTTAATATTGTAATTTAAACGGAGAAATTATAAAAATAATAAAGAAGTTATATTTTGCTTTACTTTTACGTGTATAAAAATTTAAAGGGCTTGATACAATAATTTTCAATAAAAACTGTTTGTTACTATAAAAAAATGCACTGGACTACAAGGAACTTTCATCAGAAGCAAAAATATACTTTTCTAAATCAACTTTTCGCGTTGTTTTCAAATCTGCAAGTAGACTATTTCTATCACTTCTAATTTTTTATATTATTACTAATTATATATATAAAATAATAATTAAAAGAAAAAAAAATTTGTTTTCAAATTATTACTGATTTGATTTTTAATATGTTAAAAATAATCAGTCCAAATTTTCAATTTTAACCTATTTTTTTGGTTCTTTAAAGTTGATGAAAAATTTTTGATAAAGATTTATGAAAGTTTATAGTAAAATAAATTGAATATATTACCATAACTTTTAGCTCAATTACAAGTTTAAAATTGACATCTAGGCCAGTCAACAAAGGAAAAATTGCGGAAAAAATTTTGTTTTTTTAAAAGTTGAATTAAAATATGTATAATGACATACTAATAGTCCTCAAGATTGGAATTGAGCTTTTTTTTTAAATCCTCGCAAAAGTTCAAAAATATGAGCTTTCTTAATTTTCTCAACAAAAAATATTTAACTTACAAAAAAAAGTTTCGTACAAAAGTTGTTTAAAAGACAATTATAAATAAAAATATAATCTTATATTTTTTCATTTAAACAAATATTTTTCGTTTATAATAAACAATATTATGAGTACTAAAATTTATATTCCATTTTTTTCATTTTACGGTTACTTTTTATCATGTTACACTTACGTTAGACACAATGTTATAAATGCATATGTGTGTATGTGTGAGTTTATTTATTTATTGTATCATTAAAGTGTAGTGTATATTAATATACAAGCGATAGAGTAGGTAATTGATTTGACGCTATATTATTTAAACCCAACTAAACGCTAAATTGTACATTCCGAAACAACAATCATATTATGTCAATTGCCACCGGAATTTCTGGTAATATTTTTCTTTTTCTTTGCCTTAATCCCAACTACTTGGGGTCGGCCACCCTTATCCTAAGCTTCCACTTGACACGATCTCCCACATCTTCTACGCTCAAATCAGCTGTCCTCAAATCACATTCAATAGCATCCCTCCATATCTTAAATGGTCTTCCTCTATCTCTTCTTCCTTCAACATTCATTTCTATAACTGTTCTTACAGCTTTCGATTCTTCTTTCCTCATACCATGACTAAACAATCTAAGTCTATTTTCTGTCATCTTATCCACGATTGACGCAACACCTATACTTCCTCTTATATGCTCGTTCCTTATCCTATCTTCTCTAGTCACTCCACTCATCCAACTAAGCATTCTCATCTCTGCTACACTTATTCTCTGCTCTACTTTCTTATCAACCGCCCAACACTATGAACCATACATCATAGCTGGCCTCACAATTTCATACTAAATTTAAAAACTATAATTAGTATTTATTCATATATTATATTTTAAAATCAAAGAACTACTAATCAGGATATAATTAAAGAAATAAGAGTTCATGTTGCTTTTAAAATATTTCACCAATTTCTCTAAAGGAAACACTATCTACAGATTTGCATCGAAGCGTTTCTTATGATAGTGATTTTAATCACTGTCAGATATCATCTATACTTGTCCCATCTATGCCTCGTCCACACTGTGCCTCGACCCCACTGTGCTACCGTTTTTTATAAATACTTACCTCTGGAGAATATTCATAATTGCTACTTTCTCATGAAAAGTTAAATTTTGAAAATGTTTTGGAAATACATGGAGGTTCAAACTTATGTTAAATCAAAGCTTATATTACATACTATAAATTAAAAAATAAATATATGAATTACAATATTTTGCCAAGTATCCGTATATAGACAGTCTTATGTCTAACAAAATTTATAAAAATTATTGTTACAATTCTAATAATCTTAGATTTAGAAGTTAAAACTTAGGTGGAGTACCTTTATAGTTTAAAAACAAAATTCAACAAGAATAATTGGTTAAAATTATTTAGAAAATTTTTTTTTTTTAGTTGACATGTTCCCCTGATCCTACACCGACGAAATAATACTAAGAAAATTCTTAATATTATTATATTAGGAAAAAATAGTGGTCAACGATGAATCAATCATTCTGTTTGTATTGTAATGAAATTGTGTTCTAACAATATGAGTACTATGCTTATTACACATACATATTAATGCGATTTTCTTAAATATATAATAATATCATTGTTATTATAATTATAATTAAAAATAGACTAATAATTATTAGTCTATAAACTATGTAGACTTATAAAAATATGACCCTGTTGTAATTATTTGATATACATTTAATGTAATTCATTAGGCATCAATAATATAACAAAAATAACATATATTTTCAACACATCCTATTAATTAGTAATCTATATAAGCTTAAAAGTTTAACGCTCATTGCTAACCGAACCTTTCATTTCGATTCTTTTGGAGTGGCTTTGCCACTGTAGCCAAACATAAAACAAATTAAATTATACAGAAAACAGAGTATAGAAAAATAAAGAAAATCGGGATAATTAAAAATTGATTATGTAAATAGTGTTACTAAACAATGAGTTTCTTTTATTGTATTTATCTATACCATTCAGTGAATGCAATAGAACCGTGTGTAGCATGAATTTCTCTTCTAGTAATTTTTCGGTATGATACTTTATAGCTTTTTTTTCTTAGCATATTTGCTTCATACTAGTAAAACATAGAATGGCCCTTAAAAGTAGTATGAACTTAAGTTTTTTAAATAAAAATATACATGTTTAATTAACTTAAAATTAAGAAAATGATCTAACTAAGTAAACGATAAGTTGAAAACAACTTTTGTAAAAGCGTTTTAAAAGATATTAGCACTTATTACTATGATAGGAAGAATAATGCGGTTCATAAATGCACAGAGATAAAAATAAACAGATTCGCTTAAAAAAAAAAAAAAAAAAGATCAATACAATTATCGAGGAGTAGGTATTGATATAATGATTTAAGAATTGTTTGCCTACCAACCATTTTTGACTTTGACTTGTAGTAATATAATAAATATAGTTTAAAAAAACACGCTTCTAAAGCACATCGAACTAAAAAGTTAAAAATAAGTTTAAAATAATTATGAACAAAAAATACTAGTATTATTGTAATAAAAGCATCGGGCGCTCAATATACGAAAAATATGGCACAAAGCACCCACGCTTTTATTACAATAATACTAGTATTTTTTGTTCATAATTATTTTAAACTTATTTTAAAAATTATTTTTAACTTTTTAGTTCGATGTGCTTTAAAAATGTGGTTTTTTAGTTTTTTTAAACTATATTTATTTTTCACTTTTTAGTTTCATGTTATGATAGTAGTTACTATCAATATCATGGTTGTAACGGGTAACGGGAAATCCGGGTTCGATTCCGGAGAGGGAGTCTGAGAAACGGCTACCACATCTAAGAAAAGCAGCAGGCACGTAAATTACCCACTCCCGGAACATGGAGGTAGTGACGAAAAATGACGATACTGGATTCATCCTTTTTAATCGGAATGAATGAGTTCTATATCTCTAAATAAGAATAAAGTGTGTTAATATACAGGGTGTTCAGTAAGTCAGGAAACGGGTTTCTATTGTTCTCATTGTTACAAACAATGAGAACAATAGAAACCCGTTTCCTGACTTACTGAACACCCTGTATATTAACACACTTTATTCTTATTTAGAGATATAGAACTCATTCATTCCGATTAAAAAGGATGAATCCAGTATCGTCATTTTTCGTNACCTTGAATTAGGTGATAATGATAACATGAGCCATGAGGGTATTGATAATAATTTTTTCTTAGTTTATGATGTTCAGGTTAAGGGTTAGTTTATAACTTAATTGCCCATAAGTAGTGTGAACTACAACTGAACTGTGTACTGCTGTACTAATAGTGATAAAATGAATAGTTCATTGCCAAACAATATCAGCATGATCAATAAAATTAGTGAACTTAAGAATAGTTCATTTGAACTATTCACTTGAATGAACTATGAACTAATGAACTATTCACAGAAATGAACTAAACTTTCCATCTCTAGTGTACGGGTATGATAACCAAAAATAAATTTATACAGGACTAGTATTGCCGGCGTGTAATGAGCGGGGCGTGGGGTGGGGTGAATGCGTTATGACAGTCTAATCTAGACGACGGAATATGCGTTAACGCGTGGCGTTTGGAGAGTTACAAACATACATACATACATACAAGTGAAACTAATATAAGCGTGTTAAAAATAACAAAAGGGTGTTTGGGGTATTTTTGACCAAGGTGGATATTTAGGTATTTGATGCATTCAGGAGCAACGAGGTTCTATCGGGGTTGTAGAGTCCAAGGGTTTAGAATAATAAAGACAAGTAGATATAAAAAGAAATTATTAAAGTGCCTCTTTATTGAGGAATAAAAAACTAATTAATTGATAAGCACCTATAATAGGACACTGAGGCAACGATGCGGTAATCCGACCCACGAGACCCAGTAATGTGTATATGTATAATGTGCGAATGAATTAGTAAAATTACTAAAGAGAATATTGATCTATTGCTTTACCATTCTTTACTCAGAATATTAATTCTAAATAATTGGGATAATATAAAATTACTTACTCCTTTTAGGTAGCTTGTTTAAAGATCGTCGATAATAAAAATATTAAATGTGTAACTCTTTCTTTTTATTGTGCTATTTTGCACACACAAAATTTATGTAATATATCTTTTCTAATAAAAAGTCTAGACTCAAAGTAGTTATATTTTAATATTGTATTAAAGTATACCGACGACAACACGGGGTGGCGGTTAATTGAGAAAAATGCACTAGAAATATATGGCTGTCCGACACTGAGAATGTGGTGAAGCTAGAAAGATTCAAAATGAGACAACGGGAAGCAAGTAACATATTAAGATGCGATAAAAGAAAATATTTACAAAACATACTTAAGGAGCAGAACAGGTATTTGCTAGTCACAATACAAGAGACCTATATTAAAAGGTTAACTTCTTAAGTAAGGAAAATAAGCAGCCGGTGAAAGTTCTCAAAAATGATGATGGAACGCTAATCACATCTAAAGAAGAGATAGCAAATAAATGGGCGAACTATTTTAAGCAGCTGTTGAACTGTAATACACCAGATAGTTTATTCCACTTTGAAAATATGGAAACTAATAATACAATCTGCCTAGCACCGAATAAGGAGGAAATTCAAGAACAAA
This sequence comes from Daktulosphaira vitifoliae, assembly GCF_025091365.1. NCBI lineage: Eukaryota > Metazoa > Arthropoda > Insecta > Hemiptera > Phylloxeridae > Daktulosphaira > Daktulosphaira vitifoliae. The sequence goes on from NW_026099572.1 coordinate 88,113,359, forward strand.
TAAGAAATTTAAAGAACCATAGAGCACCCGGAGAAGATGGTATCCCTGGAGAGTTGCTTAAAAGTATGAGAAATGGCTTGCTTGAATATATGTCCGGGCTAATAAAAGAAGTTTGGGAAAAAGAAGTGATTCCGGAGGAATGGCAAACAGCACTAATATATCCTATACACAAAAAGGGAGATAAGCAGTTGTGTGATAATTATAGAGGTATCGCTCTATTAAACGTTACATATAAAGTGCTATCCAAATGTATATTAAACAGAATTAAGCCGTGGGCAGAAGATATTTTAGGAGATTATCAAGCAGGTTTTAGACAAAATAGATCTACCAAATATCAGATTTTTGTTTTGAAACAAATTTTCCAAAAAATGTGGGAGTTTAACAGAGAAGTACATGTACTATTTATTGATTTCAAGAAGGCGTATGATTGCATACATAGAGAATCTATGTTGAATGTACTAAAACAGTTCAAATTGCCCCAGAAGTTAATTAATCTGATCAAAGCAAACATCCTACACACGGAAATCAAGATCACAGTTGGCAATATTGTATCACAAGGGATACCAGTATCGACTGGTTTGAGATAAGGGGACGCTTTGTCACCCATACTATTTAATATAGCATTAGAAAGGGTCATCAGGGAGAGCCGTATTGAAGATAACGGTGTACGATTGGGAGGTTGCATAATAGGAGTATTGGCCTACGCAGACGATATAGTATTACTTACGGAAAAGAAGGAAAATCTCAGGGAGCAAGCGGGAAAACTATTAGATACGGCAAAAAGAATATGTTTAGAAATAAACGATAAAAAAACTGAGTACATGATCGTGCAGAGAAGAGAGCTCGCGGATCATGTTCAGCCATTTTTGGAAGTTGGGCAGTACAAGTTTCAGAGAGTGCAAGAGTTCAAATATGTGGGATCAATATTGACACAAAAAAACGATGAACATATTGAAATAAAAGCAAGACTCCAATCTGGTAATAAGTGTTACTACGGACTAAGTAAGTTATTAAAAGCGAGAACGTTATCGAAGAACCTCAAGATACAACTGTATCGCACCCTCATCCGTCCAGTGGTAATGTATGGTTGTGAAGTATGGACATTACGGAAGTCAGATCAAAACAGATTACTGATATTCGAAAGGAAAATATTAAGACGAATCTTCGGTTCGTGTATAGATGAGACCACGGGGGAATGGAGAATTCGAAAAAACGAGGAACTTAAACTGCTGTACTAAATGCCTGATATAATTAGAGAAATTAAAAAAAGGAGACTTCAATGGGCTGGACATGCATGGAGAAAAGAAGGAACTTTAATCCGAATGGTTCAATGTGAGATCCCCCAAGGAAAGAGACCCTTGGGACGACCCCGACTAAGATGGGAAGACCAAGTCGGGAAGGATGTACAAATGATAGACCCAAGTGCCAATTGGAATGTACTAGCGATGGATAGGGTGAAATGGCAAGATATATGTTTGAATGTATGATCTTAATGGTCGAATGCAAAAAGAAGAAGAATTTTGCACACACGAAATTTATGTAATTATCTTTTCTAATAAAAAGTCTAGACTCAAAGTAGTTATATTTTAATATCGTATTAAAGTATACCGACGACAACACGGGGTCGCGGTTAATTGAGAAAAATGCACTAGATAAGAGAGTTCTGAATTCTATATTGAATTTAGAACTTCAAAAGTAAAAAAGGTCGTTCTTTCTGAAATTCAGCGCCTTTTTATATTGTATTTTAATCTATCTATCCCTTATATTGGGATGTTGTCGTCAGCGCTTTTAGCGATTTTCAGTTTATTGTGTTAAAGTGGACATAACATCATAATTATTCTAAGATATGATACATAATATTATAATAATCAATTTAACACATATATACATATATGATAGCTAGTACAACAGGTGTATATGTTATGACAGATAAATTAATTATTTGTTTGTATACAATTAATATTAAATATTTTTTTCGTTGATAAATGTCTGATGAGTAATGCAAAACATTAGTCACATTACAACATACTTTTGACATTACTGCAATGGTTTATGATAAATTACAAATTCAATTTCAAAACTAATTTTATAATTAGTTATATATTATAATCAATTAACGACAGTTATAAGAATAATGGAAAAATTCTTTTATTCTTTTTGAATTCATACTTATATTTTGAAAAACATTTATCATAGAGGTATTACAATATAAAATTATTATATAATTTTTTATAATTTCTCGGTTAAAATAATAATATTGAATTATTGAATATCATTTTCATAGTATTTTTAACAACTATAAAAAGTATTTATTAATTTATTATACTTATAGATTATGAAACTTGTAATTAGGTTACAATTAAGAAAATATGAGTTCATTTTACTTTTGGAATAATTCTCCATTTTCTCAAAATAAAACACTATCTAGAGATTTGCATAGTTTTTAATTATAATGATTTTAATCGCTGTTAGATATCATTTATATATATATATATATATCCCAATTATGCCACGTTCCACTATCCTACGTTTTCACTATGCTGGATTTTATTTTAAGTTTAATTAAGTAATATAATTATGATTAAAAAAAGCTACATTTGACTAATTTAAGAGTTAAACTCTCATATTACTTAGTTAAAACTGAGACAAATTAGTTTTACCCATTAAGGCTACAATTGCAGGTTTTATATCATCAGTTCTTTTCTAATGTTTTACAAGCAAAGGTATTAAGATGGGAATACAGATTATAATGAATACTGGCTAGGCAAATGTTTAAGACAGGTGTTAGCAAAGTATTATATCCGTTCATACTAGTATTTTAAGAAATTTATTTATTTTAGCTTCGATGCGAAGGTGAGAAGATATAAATTTTACTATAATATGTTTTTTTTTTATGTCTGTTGTTACTTTTTATCAGCTCTCACTGGACCGATTTCTTTTAACAATACGTCAAAAGATCACAAATCGTATCTAGTTGAAGACATTACCCTTAAAAATTGAAAATTTTTCCCTCGTTCCCCGCAAATGGGGGAAATATGCAAAAAATTACAAATTTAAAAATCTGTAAATTTTGTCTTTTTTTTCTTAAAACTTGCATAACTAAAAACTCAAAAATAAACCAATATACATAATTTTTTTTTATACTAAAAACTTAGATACTTTCCTTTCATTTGATATCATTTTTTTGAAAATCTAACACTTAACCTGCTCACAGGGGGGATTTAAAATAGCAACTTTTTTAAAGAACTAACTTTTATAACTTGACTTTTGAAAATGTTCCGGAAATACTGCGTCCTTTAAACATATATCAAATTAAAGCTTATTTTATGTGCTATAATGCGAAAAAAAAAATTTGTCCCGACACTTTATCTTCTGCATGTAAACGGCTGCCGTAGTTAAAAAAAACGCTATTTTTGTGTTAAAATTTTCGATTTTAAATTTTCAACTTAAAAATGCTATAACTTTTCGAAAAATGTAATGATCAGCACAATTTTTTTTGTTCTAAATATATTATAAGTACATCTTTCATTTGACATACTTTTTATTAAAAATTAGACAATTTCCCCTTATATAGGGGGCGTTCAAAACTTGAAATATTTATAAAAAATAGAACTTTTTCTACTTAACTTTTGAAAATGTTCCGGAAATACTGCGTCCTTTAAACATATATAAAATTAAAAGTTGTTATATACTATCAAATGAAAAAAAAAATTTGTCCCGACACTTTTTTTTCTACATTTAAACGGCTGCCGTAGTAAAAAAAACGCTATTTTTGTGTTAAAATTTTCGATTTTAAATTTTCAACTTAAAAATGCTATAACTTTTCGAAAAATGTAATGATCAGCACAATTTTTTTTGTTCTAAATATATTATAAGTACATCTTTCATTTGACATACTTTTTATTAAAAATTAGACAATTTCCCCTTATATAGGGGGCGTTCAAAACTTGAAATATTTATAAAAAATAGAACTTTTTCTACTTAACTTTTGAAAATGTTCCGGAAATACTGCGTCCTTTAAACATATATAAAATTAAAAGTTGTTATATACTATCAAATGAAAAAAAAAATTTGTCCCGACACTTTTTTTTCTACATTTAAACGGCTGCCGTAGTTAAAAAAACGCTATTTTTGTGTTAAAATTTTCGATTTTAAATTTTCAACTTAAAAATGCTATAACTTTTTGAAAAATGTATATATCAGCACAAATTTTTTTTTTTTCTAAATACATTATAAATACATCTTTCATTTGACATACTTTTTATTAAAATTGGACGATTTCCCCTTATATAGGGGTCGTTCAAAACTCGAAATATTATAAAAAACATAGATCTTTTTTAACTGAACTTTTGAAAATGTTCCGGCAATACTGCGTCCTTTAAACATATATCAAATCAAAAGTTATGTTATATACTATCAAATGAAAAAAAAAATTTGTTCCGACACTTTATCTTCTATTTGCAAATTGCTGTCGAAATTAAAAAAAATATATAATGTTTGCGATAAAAATCACCTTCTATCGGAATGTTTTTTATACTTAAAACTCCCATAACTTTTTCAAATATTAACAAATCAAAATAATATTTTTTTATATTGAAACCTTAGATATTTCCCTTTTATTTGATATAATTTTTTTTGAAAATCTAACATTTATTCTGCTCGCAGGGGGGATTTAAAATAGCAACTTTTTTACAAAAACTAACTTTTTTAACTTGAATAAAATTAACAGTAAAATTAGGTATTGGCTATAATTTATTATTTTTAATAAATCAACGAATTTAAAAATTAAAAATATTTAAAAAATAAATTTATTAAAATAAAATAAGTTTATAATTGGAAAAATCTACATACCTTTTTGTAGAAGACGATTGAGCTTGCTGGTTCATGGTTTTATTTATACGTGTAAATTATTAAATAATAAATTTCTGGTTTTCAAAAAGACAACTGCACGTCAAAGATAATTAAAAACAAATGTGACAGGACAATAAGTGTTTAACCGGTTATATAATAAAGAATAAAATACGTAGGCGTGAAACACATCCAGTGGTATCATTTTTATCATAAAATGCATACGACAGTGATCGTTACTGTACGGTGATACCTTTGATGTTGGAAATATGCTTACCTAAGCGTCTGGTAGCCGATGATAAAATTTTTTGAAATTATAACTATAAATTTAATAATATACAGACAGCGGCACAATTTTTTCCCCATAAAATTACAGACTCTTATGAGCGTTATAATATAATGATATCTTTGATGTCAGAAATATGCTTATCTAAGCATCTGGTTTACGTTGGGTTTCATCTTCTCCCTCCCCCCGCATTAGGTTAGTTTTCGTTGGGTTTCGTCGTTCCCCCGTTCGCTGCTCTACAGTGTCAGTTGGATCGGGCTCTACGGGGCTACGAAATTCGGCACAAGTGCAGTCTCCCTAGCTTGGGGAATCGGGCGCGTCCTCAGGTTGCGGATAGAGGAACGGCCTTCAGATATGCAGGTTAGCCGCGAAATAAACAGTCCATTCATTTGGACTGACTAATAAGCGGTCGCGGACAATGAGCTCCTCGTTCGCTCGTTAACCCTGCAGATATGCAGGGTAGCCATGTTATAAGCAACTTTCAAAGTGGACGAATAAGCGGTAGCGTTCAAGGGAAACTGTATAACGAGCGGGTGGGCCCGGTAGCCTGGTAAGGCGTCTACCTAGGTGAAGGCAACACCGAAAACAAATCCCCTGGCGGTAGGTAAAACGCAGGGAAGGACACACGTAAAACAAAATATGGAAGGACACCATCACAAAAATACAGTTACCGTTCCAGGAGTTTCGGAGACTCCAGGGCCGGCTGGGAAGAGAGTAGTTGCAGGCTCGACCCGGTCGTTATCCAGCGATTGCATTGAAACCGTTGGACTGTTGAGGCAGGGTCCAGGGGGCGTTCGCGCCCAAGTTACTGCTGGAGGATGTGGGGAGCAGGCAACCTCCGGTGGCTTAAGAGCCACCGAGGTTACTGCTGGTGATAGTGTAGTCATTATTACCGAAGAAATGGTGGAGAGTTGGATAGGCATTAGAGATCGTTTTTGCAACGATATTTCTCTCACGATGTCCGAATTCATGCGCTGGAGGGAACTCCAAGGCAAACTGATGATCCAAAATGCTGTTGAGCATTGCCTTCCGTACGGAAAGTTTCAGTCCCTGAAGAACTTCCAGAGTTCTGTTGCCACCATCCTAGAAATGATGGCGAATGAAAGTACGCCCCGGAGAAGAAGGAGACGTATGATCCGTTTCAAGTGGTGGAGGATGAAGGGGAGGGCTGTCCCTTATGGCAAGGTGCATCTCTTCCCTCCGAAGCGAGAGCACGACGGATCGCGCCATTGCTGACTCGCCACAAGGCGATCCCTATGATGGAGATCATGGGGAAGGGTCTTCGGGATGCCGTCGATGCGTTCGAGCACGAACGCAGCGTCGCGGGAGTGGCAACCGAAGAGAAGGAAACTGACTCGTTATCTGACGAAGACGAAGTCATGAGGACCGGTGACCGGCGTCACACTGAACAAGCGGAGCCATCAATAGTGGACAACGCTACAGACTGCTCAGACGGTTACTCTCCAGTGCTTAGCCCCCTCCCAGAACCAACTACACCGGTTGGTGTAGTTTCCATTCGTGTAGTTTTTGCCATTCGTGGTGCTGGCAAGAGGAGGGCTCCCTGCAGTGGGGACGAGAGCGATGATGACAGTCTGGAGACAGTCGACGCGGGTTTAAGTCACGCTCTGTCTCTTTGCGGTGAGGCAGAGGAAGAAGGGAGCCTGATGAAAGACGTTCCAGGCTCACATTTGGAACGAATCATCAGGGAGGTCTCCCTCTGCTTACAAACAATTGTGGACCTGCGGTCAGTAGACAATCCGCGGCCCAAGAGGTGGAACAAGGCCACTGGGAGTTCAGCCTTGCCCCTGACGGCGCTTGACAATATCAGAGGGCAGGTCGGCTTTCTCTGTGGCCTCATAGATGAGAAGAGGGGCAAGGGTGTCCATAAACAGGTGCAGGAGGCCACTAAGGAGCTAGAAAGGATTCTAAGGGATGAAGGACGGAGGGGTGTTTACGCGCCACCGGTGGCTAATGCTGGGGGGCGAGCGGCGACTGCTGCTGCTGCCGTGGCCTTCAGGGGAGCCAGGGAAGGTCGCGAGCAGACCCGAACTCCGGTGCCGTCCGTTGAAATGGCTACGCAGACGGAGGCTATAGTTAGCGTCGGCGACCCGGGTACGGAGCCAGTCGTGCCGGCTACATCCAGGGTGACTGCGCCACACATCGACCCGCCAACCATCGCGAAGGTTGTAAAGCGGGCTCGAAAAAGGCGTAGGAAGAGAGGTAACGTGGGAGTGGAACTCGCTACAGTAAAGGCAGTGTCTATGCCAGTCCCGCCGTGTCAGACTGTGACATGGTCCGAGTTGGTCAGGTGGAAGACGCCTAACACGACGGAGGACCCTCGCCCGAACCCCGGGCTTCCCGCTACTGCGCGAAGGCACCGAAAACCGATGCTATTATTATTGGACCTCTTAAAGAGGGCCAACGATATTCTGACTTGATCAAGAAGGTCATGTCCAACGTGGACCTCTAGGCGCTGGGCGTTGTGGTCTCTGGTACCCGGAGAACTAAGTCGGGAGTGGTGCTCCTGGAGGTTCGGGGTACCGGGGCCCAGGCCGACTTGTTAGCCGCAAAGGTTAAAGAGGCGTTGGACGGCATGGACGTCCGCGTACATCGCCCAGCGATGTCCGTGGCGTTCATGCTGCTCGATGTGGAAGAGTGGATAGTGGAAAAGGACGTCGTAGGAGCGTTGACCACTATCCTTTCAAAGGGTGGAGCGACGGCACCCGTCGGTTCGGTGTCAGTTCGACTTCACGGAAGTGACAAGGACCGCTTTTCGTGGTGCGAGGTTCCCATTAGGGCCTCGCAACCGCTAGTCGGACTGACAAGACTCAGAGTGGGTTGGAGCACGTGCCGAATCCGGGTCCCAAAGGACAAGGGTCTGCGCTGCTATAGGTGACTCGAAAGGGGCCATGTGCAAACGGCCTTTAGCGGTCCGGACCGGACCTGCGCGTGCTTCACGTGCAAAGGGGAGGGCCACCGGTCAAGGGACTGTCCCAAGAAGGTGGGAGGGCCGGAGAGGCCTTTATAAAATATCTCCTGTCCTCCTCACTCTATTTGTGTGATTTGTGTTCTGTGAATTATTATTTAAGTCAACCCTCGCGAAGTCCTGCCCCCACCTCCACGTGGTGCAACCCGGGCAAACGGATCCCGCCTTTTGGTGGTGGGCGAGTAGGTGAGGCGAGGGGGGGGTTCAAAGTCCCCTATATTACCCTACTAACTTTATTTTATCTTCATAGTGAAAACAGACATGAAAGTTTATAAAAAAAAACCCAGCACAGGGGGGTCGCGGCACAGTGGTGACGTGGCATAGTTGGATTAAGTATAATGATATCTGACAGTGATTAAAATCACTATCAAAAAAAAATGCTTCAATGCAAATCTTTAGATAGTGTTTAATTTTAAAAAATGGGTGTATTATTCCAAAAGTTACATGATCTACTAGTTCCTTAATAATATCCTGATTAAAATATAGTATGTCAAATGAAAAAGAAATTATTAAAAAATATTATTTCTCATAAAAAATTGTATTGATCCATATATTTTTCAAAAAGTTATAGCATAATAAAGTTAAAAATGTAAATTATAAAATCGAGAATTTTCACACGAAAATAGCATTCGGTAGCCGTTTTCACCATGAAGACAAGTCCAGAGATCAAAATTTTTTTTAACGCGCTTATATTAGTTTCACCTGTATGTATGTATGTATGTAACTCTCCAAACGCCACGCGTTATCGCATATTCCGTCGTCTAGACTAGACTAAAGCAATAGATCAATATTCTCTTTAGTAATTTTACTAATTCATTCGCACATTATACATATACACATTACTGGGTCTCGTGGGTCGGATTACCGCATCGTTGCCTCAGTGTCCTATTATAGGTGCTTATCAATTAATTAGTTTTTTATTCCTCAATAAAGAGGCACTTTAATAATTTCTTTTTATATCTACTTGTCTTTATTATTCTAAACCCTTGGACTCTACAACCCCGATAGAACCTCGTTGCTCCTGAATGCATCAAATACCTAAATATCCACCTTGGTCAAAAATACCCCAAACACCCTTTTGTTATTTTTAACACGCTTATATTAGTTTCACTTGTATGTATGTANACGTATATGTTAATATTCATTTATATATCCCTACAGCCGACGCCGCTGCCGCCATATATGCCTCGCGCCCCGCCCGCCAACAAAACACAGCTATACCTCGTGCATGATACGTTTACGTACTTAAGTCGCTTTACTTGTATATATATATATTCTAATTACTATTAAAATTTATTTATTAACACGCTTAATTATAATTAAGAGATATAAAGTATTTATTCCGATTACGAGGGATGATTTCCGTATCGTCATTTTTCGTCACTACCTCCACGTTCCGGTAGTGAGTAATTTACGCGCCTGCTGCTTTCCTTGGATGTGGTAGCCGTTTCTGAGACTACCTCCCCGGAATCGAACCCTGATTTCCCGTTACCCGTAACAACCATGATATTGATAGTAACTACTATCATAACATGAAACTAAAAAGTAAAAAATAAATATAGTTTAAAAAACTAAAAAAACACGCTTTTAAAGCACATCGAACTAAAAAGTTAAAAATAATTTTTAAAATAAGTTTAAAATAATTATGAACAAAAAATACTAGTATTATTGTGATAAAAGCGTCGGGCGCTCAATATACGAAAAATATGGCACAAAGCACCCACGCTTTTATCACAATAATACTAGTATTTTTTGTTCATAATTATTTTAAACTTATTTTAAAAATTATTTTTAACTTTTTAGTTCGACGTGCTTTAAAAGCGTGTTTTTTTAGTTTTTTAAACTATATTTATTTCTTAATAAAGTACATTACATAAGCTTTAATTTAAGATATATATAAAAGTGTCAGACCTTCCGGAACATTTTCAAAAGTTAAATTGAAAAAGTTATTTTTTTGTGAAAAAGTTGTCATTTTAAATCCCCCCAGTGGGCAGATATAGAGTCAAATTTACAAAAAAAATATACCAAATGATAAGTAAAGACATCAAGCATCTATATAAAAAAAATTACTTATCCATACATTTTCCAAAAAGTTATAGCATTATTAAGTTAAAAATATAAAAAAAATTATTTTACAAAAATCGTAATTTTTTATTAACTTTGATGTCCGTTTTCATCGTTAAGATAAGTCCAGAGGTCAAATTTTCAAAGTATTTTACATAAGCTTTATTTTAAGATATATATAAAAGTGTCAGACCTTCTGGAACACTTTCATAAGTTAAGTTGAAAAAGTTCTACTTTCTATATGCATTTTTATGTTTTGAATCCCCCCTGTATTAAGGAAAATGGTCCGATTTAAAAAAAAAATATGTCCAATAAAAGATGTATATAAATACTACTTCTCATGAAAAAATTGTATTGATCCATATATTTTTTAAAAAGTTGTAGCACTTTAAATTAAAAAATTTTTACATTTATTTTTTACATTTTTAACTTTATTATGCTATAACTTTTTGAAAGATGTATGGATCAATATAATTCTTTTTTTTGTAGATGCATGATGTCTTTACCAATTATTTGGTATATTTTTTTTATAAATCTGACTTTTTACCTGCCTACAGGTGGGGATTCAAAATGACAACTTTTTCAAAAAAATTTACTTTTTCAACTTAAATTGTGAAAGTGTTCCGGATAGTCTGACACTTTTATATATATCTTAAATTAAAGCTAATGTAATGTACTTTATTATGCAAAAAAGAAAATTTCGGACTTTATTTTGTCTTCATGGTGAAAATGGGTACCGAATGCTATTATTGTGTGAAAATGTTTTTTTTTTTATAGTGATTTTAATCACTGACAGATATCATTATACTTGATCTAACTATGCCACATCACCACTGTGCCATGACCCCCTTGTACTGGGTTTTTTTTTTGGTTACTTTTAGCTATAAATTATTCTTGGATTATTTGCAATGTAACACTTTTTAAGTAATTTTATATTTACTGTAATCTTATGTTTAATCATATGTATTTTAATTTATTTCTCTTTAACATAAAACTGAATAAACTTGAATTTGTAATATATTAATAGCATATTTAGATTATATCATATTAGAAAAATTAACTGATTAATAAAAATGTTGAACCAATAATCAATCAAGATATTTATGAAAAGGAACTCGGTCTTCTGGTAATTCAATAAATGTTGAAGACTGAGTATCTTAATTTTTGGCATTACGTTTTAACTCTAAAAAATTATGGTAAGAAGAGTAAATAATATATTTAATTTTTATATTAATGATTACTTTTTGTCAATTTCACATTGTCAAATTCCTGTTGATCGTCTTCGCTAGATTTATTTTCAATAGAATTATCTACTGACTGCGTAGAAACAACTAAATAAAGAGTAATATTTCTATAAAATCATACTTATTATAAATAAATTGAATTATAATAAATTAGTATAGCTTAAATATTTATAAGGGAAACCAAATCACCTGTCTTTTGATACACTCCATGATTATGAAGGACTATAACACATAAAAGTATTTATATGCGTATTATAAAATAAAATAAATTAATATTAAGTAAAATGAATTGCATAACTAATAATTTTGTGTTATATTGGTTAAATAATTTAAGTTTACTGAATGATTTTCCTTTGTAATATCTACCTTTACAAATCTTTCCTCCAAAGATCAGGTCAATATGTATTGGTATTGTCGTTTTGCCAGTTTCAGTGTCAAATTGGAATCCCAAATCGTAAAATTTTTCTTTAATCGTAACCTGAATTTCATCATTTATTTTATTACTGAAGTATTTATAAAATAGTCGTTCATTATTTATTATTATAGTGTTTTTTTCGATTTCGATATTATATTGCTGCTGTAACATAAGATCATCAGACACACAAGTAATATTACAATATTTTGTAATGTCAAAATCTAGATATTTTTTAATTTCTAATATTAATTTATTTAATTCATTTAGTGTTTTACTAGTGTCTGTTAAATTATCCTGTATAGGAAGGGGAATTTTACTATTTTCTAAATATATTATTATAGGGATTAAAATAAACGTGTCTTTTGAATGATTCCGTGGCACATTTCGAAAGCTGTCCAATACATCCATGGCACCTCTTAATTTTGGCGTTTCTTTTCTTATTATATGCATTGTGTTAAGAAGTTCTAAAATGCAGTCCTCTCTATTATTTTTATCTTGTACATCTTCACAGTGAGTATGAAAATGTTGAAGTATCAAAATAATTTTTTTTAAAAATTTGGCATAATTACAGCCCAGATAAACAGTTGCCAATCGAATTCGGGAATTACAATTATTTCTATCAATTTGACTGCGAATAACATTATTTAACTTATGTTCAGTTTTCATGTATTTTATACTATTCACGTCATTTAAATTTTGCCATCCAGAATGCATGAATAGATTTTTTAAGATTCGTATAACTTTTAATGAATTAGGCGATGTTTCGGTGTTCGTAATTGTACAAAATATTATTAAACTGACTACAATGTAATTATAATAGGTCATTTTGAATTTTCAATAAACAGTTATGATTACTCAATGTCAAATTGAAAAATTTAAGAGTATAATTTAAATGATTGAAGAAGCGACAAATCACAGATTTTCTTACAATACTACTGAAAAGTTTAGTTTTAAAGAATAATTTCACCTAAAAATAAAAATAAACTTTGATTTAATACTTAAGAATAAATATAAATCAAATTTAGATTTTTGTGATAAAATTTTGGTTTCAATTAAATTTGATGTATTATTATTAATTATTTTACTATTAGCTTAGTGACATTTATACAGTTAATACTGTTACTCACCTGTTTCGTATGAAGAAGAGCGCCAAAAACAAGTTAATAGTTGAATACTTAACTCAGAATAATAATTGCAGCTGTTTAAACTTTATAACAATCGAAAAAATATTTTTATAAATAAAAATAGTATAATAAAAAAACCAGAAACCATTTATCTTTTCATGATTACTGTGTATACATACGATGATAGTGTGTAATACATTACAAACTTGGCATAAATACCATGATAAGAAATTAGATAAGGCAATTATTACTTATCACTCTCATTCAAAAGTATATTGAAAAGATAGCGTTTTCTTCTTTCCTTTTCTCAATACGTATTTCAATGTTTAATACCGTAAAATATTACATGTGTTCAAAAGTTATGTGTGTAGCCGGTAAANATGTTCAAAAGTTAAAGTGTGTACCGGTCAAGTTCCCCACATAGCTCGAATCGCATTACCCCTCTCCATGTAATGACGACACTCGTGTCCGGCACTACCGGCAGTTTGCCGTCACTAACTACGTCGGTGTACGCGATTGAAGTCGTACCGCATCTCTTGAGTCTGATGACTCGTGGCCAGTGAGCTGGCGTGTTTTTAATTTGTTTCATTGTTTTTTGGTTGGTATTGGCCTGTTTAGGTGACAACCAACACTTTATATTACCAGTTACGTGCTATTACTCGAGTGCTCAACGGAAATAGAGCAGCGGAGGTTGCACATTCCTAACGCAAAAGGAACAATTACTTTGGGAAGCGTTTTGGCAGTCGATTCAACGATAATTGCGCTATGGATAGCTGATGGCTGGGTGATGTTTCGTTTTTGTTTGTTTTTTTCTACTATTATTATTCTAATGTTAATATATTGATATATTGAATATTTATTAGTTTATATATATATATGTATAATAAAGTTACTGTTTGGAATTGATATTATACGATTGTCAAGTAAAACCCCCCGATCCGTCATTTATGTTAAGATAATTAACTTAACGTTAAAAGTATAAAGTAGTGAAATAATTTACTCTGGGAATTGTAAGTATCATTTCAATATATTTTTACAACATGAAAATTCAAATTTTCACAAACTTCAAAACGCTACAGAATATTTACTACTGAATATTAATAAGATATTTTTTTACTAAAATTTTTCTTAAATTCTACTCTACAAAATAGCTATCTTAGATTTTTTTTTTACATTTTATTTAAAATTTAAAAATAATTAATATTTTTAATAAAATGTAAAAAAATTAATTATTGAGATATAGCTATAGACCTAACGTCTAACTAATATTTAAAAAAAAAATCAGCTAAAAATATTAACTGGATCAAAAGTTATTTAAGTTGTCAGTGAGTGGTGGGCCACCTGTATATGGGGAAATTGTCCAATTTTAATAAAAAGTATGTCAAATGAAAGATGTAATTATAATGTATTTAGAAAAAAAAAATTTGTACTAATACATACATTTTTCAATTGGTTATGATTTTTATAGCGTATTTGTATGTAAAAAACCTGAAAAGGAACGAAAATTTGACTGAATTACTAGATTAAGAAACTTATTAAAAAAAAATTTCAAAAGATATTTTATTGTAGATGATTTTTTATATTGTTAGAAATTTTTTGAAGTAAATAAAATTATTGTTATATTTAAGTACTAATTATTTGTACTTATTATACACAATTGTTCCTGTTTATATGTTAACCAATGTGGTGTATTATTTCTTTAAAGTTTCTAAAAAATGTTAAGAATGTAGAGAAGTATTTCGTAATTAAAATGTAATCATTAAAGATCTAATAATTTGTTTAAATTAATCATAAAATTGTGATTAAATCACTTTTTATAGCTTTGATGAGAAGCCAAGAAGGTATTAATTTTATCATGATAGATTATTTTATTTCTTTTTATGGTCTGTTACTACATTTTTTTAGCTCTCACGGGATATTGTTGAAGACAATACCCTAAATAATTAAATATATTTTTCTCATTTCACCTAAATGAGTAAAATCCGCTAAAAAATTATGATTTTAACTTTTTTACTGGACCAGATATTATTAAAGTAATATATTTTCATTGTTAGTAAAAATATTCCCAATACCTTGTGTAAAATTTAAATGTTTCAATTGTGCATACACATCTGTAGATTTTTTTTGTGTTGAAAATATTAATTTCATATTTAATTTTTTTAATTTTATATTTTTATAACTTTTTTAAAAATAAATGGATTAATACGATATTTTTTTATAAGTACTTAATATATTTCTTTCATCTGATATACACTTTTTTAAAAAAATCAAACCATTTCCCCTTATACAGGGGGATTAAAAAAACTAAAATATTTATTTATTTCTATATTATACTTATAAATCTAAAAACTATTAGGTTAGTTTCAATGGTATTGTCGGATGTATTATTCTCAAAAATGTTTTCTTCGGTTTCAACAGTTGTATTTGTGTGGATATCTCTGTAGACTTTTGGTTTGATAGAATATTTGTCAAAATAGGTGTAGCATTGGTCCAAAAATATAAGAAATATGAAAACTAAAATACCACTAAGTAGTTGTTTACTCCCAAAAAAAATAAATTCATTAGCTTAGGTTACAAATTTTTCTACGCTACTTGTATTTATTAATTATAAATAAACAATTGATTTAGTCTCGACATTTTTTTTTTTTTGTTAAAATAACTGTAAAAAAATTGTCCATGTTTTATAAATGTTTAATTGAATTTATATGATACATTTTTAATTTAAAAATAAATAATTAGAATTATCTAATTTGAAATAATAAATTACTTAACTTTACCAAGATTTTAAATTATTAATAAAAAATAGTTTTCCTGTATCATATGTGTTTATTATATAAAACAAAATTGGACATTCATAAAAAGGATAAAAATAAAAAGATACTTTTAAAACAATAAGAAATTAATATCAAAAAATACAGCAAATTTTTATTGATTTAATGTAATTGCTTAATTACTTCATTTTGGCTATAAGTTTATTTAATACTTCGTCAAATTATAATTTTGGCGACGCCATTGATATTTTTTTACTTGTTTTGTTAAACTCAAATTACAGCTAAAAAATAAAATAAAAATTAGATCTTTAACTAAATTATAACATAAAGTATTTCTTTTCTTTAATGCCGTAAATTTGAAATTACAAAAAGAATAACTTACAAAATATTTTGAATGTCTCCTACATTGAAAAGATTTTTAAAAATTGGGTTTAATAACAAAAATTTGATTTGGTCTTATTACTAATCGATATACAAATATTAATCAAATAGTTTAAACTAAAATTTAAAAATTGAAAATATTATTTAAAACTAATAATACTAAAAATATTTAACTTAAAAAGCCATAAAAATTACTAAAAAAATGCGAATATGTATTTCGGAAAAAATATTATCATTACTAATGCTTAACACATACTGAACCCAACGCCGATTGAAAAAACATGCTTATATACCTCTATTAGTATTTTTGTGGCTTTCCGAGTTAAATATTTTTTAGTTCTAAATTAATATTTTTTATATTTCTAATTTAAAATATTATTAGCAACAAGTGATCAATTTTTATTATATGAAAATAATAATTAATTTTTTTTCAATTTAAAACATACTTAAAGTGTTTCACTTCAGTATTTTTATGAAATCGTACAGACATCTCTTGATATGTATCTTTTAATCTAATATTGGCTATATTTTTTGCTGAATTATTATCATAATTTTCAATTTTTTTAAGAATTCCTTGCTAAAAAATTAATTAGAATGAAATTATCAAACAACTATTTATAATGTAACAACAGCAATTAGTTGTTGGAGGAAAAATGCATATTGTTTCAGGAAACATAATGCATATTAATTGTTTAAATACTTAGTGAATATTACTCACTTTAGTGGCTGAATTAGATACAGTAGAAAAATTATACGATGTCTTAGTTATGGTATCTGAATTTTTGTTAGATTCATTTTCAAAATACCTTTTTGACAGTAATATAGTAGTGTTGTTTTCAGGAGGTAATTCTTTAATATTTCTCGAAAATATTTTAGACGGTTGAGTTTGAAGATTGTTTGGAGACTGTGACACGTTCGTGTTAAAATAATTATTAACTAATACAGAAGTGTCTGTAGATGTGTTGGTGGGTTGTTTTTCAATTTGTGTAATAATTTCTGAGTTTAATTTTTTAACAGATTCAATTTCGTTATTCAATAATGAAATGTTAGTGTAATGTGTTTTCATATTATTATCTGAAAATATTTTAGAAGGTAGAGTTGAAAGATTATTTTTTGACGATGTTTTGTCCATGTTCAATGAATTATCATTTATTGTAATTTTCTTTATAGAAGTTTTAGAGGGCTCTTTTTCGCTTTCGATAATCGGAGTTAGCTTAATTTTATCTTCGCTAGGTGATTGTTCTAAAATTGAATTATTTGTCATAGTAGGTAACTCCAAATTAATAGGATGTGTAGTCAAATCCGTGCGAGTTTTCGTTATAGGTTCTACTGTTTTAGTTAAAGTATTTTTCTTCTTAGAAAGTTTCATTTCCAAAAATGTCTGCAGCGACACAACTGCCAGGACAATAAACATAATATCTTTGATTACT
Organism: Daktulosphaira vitifoliae; assembly: GCF_025091365.1. NCBI lineage: Eukaryota > Metazoa > Arthropoda > Insecta > Hemiptera > Phylloxeridae > Daktulosphaira > Daktulosphaira vitifoliae. Next base: position 88,130,908 of record NW_026099572.1, read on the forward strand.
TGAATCGGAATTATAAAATATATTACCAACGTTGTTATCACGAATAACAAATCTAAATCCATTTTTATTAATAATGTATGCACTCAAAAATTGAAATTTTTAAGTTATACTTAGAGAAAAATATAAGATTTAAAGATTTTTAAATATATATGCTGACTAATTTATTACGGAAAAAAACTTAAGCATAAAATCACCAGACGGTGTCAATTTAAACGACAATATTGCTCTTATTTAAGCAAAAAAAGTCTTGTTTACTTTTTATTTAAGCCAATTAATATAACAAAAAATGTTTTAAAATTGGCCAATAATTATTAAATTTCTTTAATAAGATGTCTTATTTTGAATATAAAATGTAATTAATATATTGTTACAAACCGTATTAATATATTCATTAAATAAAGCTATTGTCAATTACTTAAAATTAATTATGTTTTAAAACATAATTAATATTTATTATGTTTAATTAATTATTAAGGAAATTTAATTAAATTTTCAATCGGCGTTGGGTTCAGTATGTGTTAATTATGTCTTCAGGTATTAAACGACCAAATGACATAACAACCCCAATATCATATTGTTCTTCTAATTGTACTTTACTCACAGGCCACTCTAATGTAACTAATTTTTCTTCTTTAGCTATATTTCTAATATTAATTCCTCGCCCTTTTGAAGTTGTAACTACATCTAACTTAGAAATGATAGTTTGTGTTTTCCTATATAGAACACAATATTATTACTGAAACATAATAAAATTTTATGATAAAAATATTAAAGGATGATTACATGTTAGCAGACAATAATTGAAGGCTTTTGGCAGAAAAATCATCATTCCCAAAAAATAATATACGCCAGGGAGGTCCTTTAGAATTATATTGACTTCTAATAACAGAAGTTGAATGAAGATAACATGAATTTTTTAACAAGCAAAAAATTGTTTTATAAATTTTATTTCTTCTAAATTTAAAAAAAAATGTGGCACTAAACATTATAGTAAAATAATAAATTAAACATATCTACACAATTTCCAATAATTAAAAATTGGCTATTCTAGAAATTATTTTAAGTTTTCATTTTTTTAATTTTACATTGCACATAAAGTTAAATATAGAAGTTTAAAAATTATTATATACGTGAGCTCAACTTTGGGATCGGTTAAGAATGAAAGAAAGAAGATAATATAATTCTGATAACATAATTGATAATATAACTAATATGATTTAAACTGATAGAAAGTATTACGATTAGGATCGTCGTTCATATTAAGGTGTGATTCCTATACACGCGTCTATAGACGCGCGACCGACGCGGCACGATTTAATTTTAGCCGCGCAGGTACTACTTTATTTGTTTTTAAATATAACCGATTCCTATAACCGCGTCTGGCGCCGCGCGACGACGACCGCTTCGAAAGCAGTCAAATCGCACGAGCCGCGCGGCCAATAGCTAAAAATATAGACAATAGCAAGAAAAACAGCCACAAAAATTACCTGCTCATGGATTTTAGTTGTAATTAATATATTATTATTATAATTTTATTAGTTTATTATTCATATTTTAATTTTCAAAGTTTGACATTTTGTAAACGCCGTGTGATGTCTTCTGCTAAAGTGTTATACACAGTAGAAGACATACAATTGGCTGAATGTGTAAGGGCACATCCATGTTTGTATGACCTAAAAAATTTCAATTACAAAGATCAACAAATGAGGGACAATATATGGAAGCTTATATCAAATAGCCTAAATATGAAAAGTGGTAATACTACATTAACTAAATGTATAGGTGTATGTATACATAGTATAGTATTATAGTTATTGTAATATAGTAAGGCAACTTATATATTTTAGCTAGATATTTTTTTGTGTATAAACTCAACATTAGTATCTGTATTTTATTAAATTACATTTTTTATACAGTTTAATAAATAATTTACAACATTCAAGAAAAATAAAGTAAGCACCAGTATTTAATTATTTATAGTTATAATTACTTACATACAACTACTATATAACTAAATATTAGTTGTTTATCTTAAAATTAAATTATGAAAAAAACACAATTTATTTTAAATAGATATTATTTATATACCAACTGCAATTGCGTGGCTAAGAATAACTGAAATAATATGCTATTGTGGAACTTGAATATCTGATCTAATCGAATCTAATCTAATCTATTCGATTGATAATTTTGCCAAGGAACAGCTCCTTGTGGACTGTTAAAAAAATTTTTTAATTCGTCTTTTACCGAAAAACCTTCAATGTTAGCATATCCCCCTGTTCTAGCCAGTGAAATCATATTTTCAGTTGGTTGAGGTTTATTATCATCGAAATTATAGTAATAGTAGTTGGTTTTCTCCAAGTAACGACCATGAAGTAAATTATGAAGGCAACATGCAGTCAACACTAAGTTATCAACCGTTTCCGTCTTTAGAGGTTTGGTGTATAGAACACTGAAAATTTGGCTTAGAAGCCCGAAACTATTCTCCGTAGTTCTTCTTGCTCGAGAAAGTCTGTAATTAAATGTGGTCTTTTGATTATCTTTTTTTGTCTCAATTCTAGAATAAGGACGCATCATATTTCGGTCTAGGCGAAATGCTTCATCGTCAATATGTATCAATGGTAAAGTTATATTTGAATTCGGCAGTTTTTTAGGGGAAGGAAAATATTCACCAGTTGAAATCATTTGAGAGATACTAGATTTATTGAAATTTCACTGTCTCCTTCCTTGCCATAGGACACATTGTCTACAAATATAAACTTATAATTAGCGTCCTTATAATCGCAAGAAGAACAATGGAAAAAAAATCCTTGTAGTTAAAAAATAAGCTTCCATTTTTCTTTGGAGAAAATATACGAATGTGTTTCCCGTATATTGCACCAACACAATTTGGAAAATTCCATTTGTTCCAAAAGTCATGAGCAATACGGACTAAATCTTCTTTTAATGGAGGCTTTAATAAGATTGGTGTAAGTCGAGTACTTAAACTCTTTAAGACTAATTGTATTATACGTGTAATATAACTTTGAGAAATCCTGAATGAAAAAGACAATGACCTGAGCGATTCTCCCGTTGCCATATATCTAAAAATATATATATATATTGTTAATAAATTTTTTTTTTTTTTAATTTACTGTAGTAAAAATGTGATATTTTCGCCATAGTAGTATTAAAATAATTAAAACTGTTTGCAAATAACTGCTGTACGTTTATAATATAGATTAATATTATAATATTAATTATTTCGTACACATAATTAAATTAAAGTGAACGAAATATTTAATTTTTGTTTTTATATAAGTTTTCATATAAAATCAATAAATATGTACGTTATTCAACTAAATATAGTTTTATTAACTACAATATTTAAATGAAAAGGTATTATTATTTCAGTTGATGACTGCAAAAAGAGATGGAAAAACATGAAAGATACGTATAATAAAAATAAAAGGAGTAGGAAACTAGGGACGGGATCATTGACAAAAAATAAACAAAAAAAATGGGTCTTGGGAGATGCATTATCATTTCTGGACGTATGTTTTTACGAACGAACGTGAGTAATAATATATTAAATATATTAAATACATTTTACTTAAAAACAATTTCATTATACAGTTATATTAATAATAATTAGGGGTGCAAATATTACACTTATTTTTTTCTCACGGTTTTTATAAAATCTAAAAATACTTTACCAAAAAATAATTTTAATATTTTATAATTTGTACTAAATATTTATTATTAAATCGAAAATAATTAATGACACATAGCTAACTATTTTTTGTTATTTTATTATATTTTGAAGCGGTCTGACTAATTTTAATTCTACGAATGAAATAAATAATAGTAAAGAAGAAGATAGCTTAACAGTAACTGTTGACCATGAAAATAATTCTAGTAATTTANTATTATATTTTGAAGCGGTCTGACTAATTTTAATTCTACGAATGTTTTTTCAATTATGTTTGCAACAGAAACCACTACAGTTCATGAAACGGCACTTGAAAATAATTTTAATACTGAAAAAACAAAATTATCAAAAGAAAAAAGGCCTACTAAAAAATTAAATCAAAATAAAGAGTTAGTGTCGTTGTTGAAAAAAAGTAATGAGGAAAGGCAACAAATTTTAAATTTCATTAATAAAGTTGAGAAAGAAGAAGATCCCATTGATGCATTTTTCAAAACAATGGCAATAACAGTGAAATCGTTTCCTCAACATTTGAAAATAAAGGCAAAAAAAGAAGTGTTCAACATAATTACAAATTTGGAAATAGAAAATAGCAGTACTTCATCGACACAAAGTAGAAATATTCAATCAAGTAGCTCATTTTCATCTCCAAACTCAAGTTTACAATCATCGTCACACTCAGGATTTTCAATATATGATCGTCCAAGCCAAGCCAAGTCCAAGCTCTGGAATACGTTTTTCCAGAGATTACTGATCGTCAACCTGGAAGTTGGATTCAATCGTTTGGTGAACAAAATTGTGAACAAAAATACGACGATAGACAGTGCGAATAAGCAAAATATTATTTATTTATTATTTTATTAAGTAGGTATCTGATTTTATTTTATGGTTAATTATACAGTTAAAATTATTTTTATTAATTCTATTAAAAGATGAATTTTTTTTTTTAGATATCTTATCACAGCAATAATATTCGGGGCCCGAAAAAGTTATTATAAATTGTTTGTTTTATTATACCTTTACAATTTAAAAACTATGTTTGATTTTATCAAGTATGTTTATTTTTTATAATTTTTGTTATAATGTATTGGCATTTTTAAAAGTTCCTATGTTTTTTTATACTGCATTGTTTATTTTGTATTAAACGAGAAGTTAAACATAATTTATTATCAATGGAAATGTTTGTATACACATTATTAAAAAATTAATATTAAGTACATAGGTACTTACTATAAAATATAAATTATAATATAAACATAAAATGAAAAACCCACATCTATAAAATGATTGAATTTTTGATAAGTAAATACGTATTTACTTATCAAAAAGTTTAATATTTTTATAGATCTGGGTTTTTCATTTTATTAAAAATATCTATAGAAGTTCTCTATATAAAATTATACTGTAAACATATAAACAGTAAACATATTTTGTTACATTACTTTAGCGTGACTGCTAGCTTTTCAGCAGCAGTAATCGGTTTCCTAATTTTGATGCTAGGGTTGGTTCTTATGTCATCTTCAACTAGGTTCAATATATAATTAAATTGATCCCAGCTTAGTCTAAAAAATTCTCTAAATTTGGTTTCGTCTCGCCATAAATGTTTTTCAATAAGGACACTAAAAAATCCTTCAGTTTCCCTGGCTAAGTACATTTCATGCACTTCTTTTTTATTTCTTGTTAGAACGTATTTTACAATAGCTTGTTCTTCTTTTACTTGTTGTAAAAGAAGCAGTTTCAAAATAAAATTTTGTTTTTTAGTTAAGGACATATTATAGTGAGCCAAAAGTAACGTTTTAGTTGTGAATATATAATAAATAAAATTGGGTGTGTTGATTAATTAATTTGAATTTTTGAGCACTTTTAATAAATTTAATTATCTTACTTTCGGTTACTATAATTCAGTTTGTTTAATATTATCGGGGTCGTGGAGTCCGAANAGTTTGTTTAATATTATTGGGGTCGTGGAGTCCGAGGGTTTTAGAGAATGACAATACAATTTAATAAAAGGGTTATGATAAATATTGAGATTTAATGTGTGTATCAAATTTTATAAACTTTGGTGAATCATTTGAATAGTCTCACGTTTCAAAGAGGACGAGTTTATGTCGGCAACTATGAAACGTAATAAGAAAATGCGTAGGTACGATCTTTGGTCAAGCACTTCGAACGCATTTAATAATGCTTTTGACAAACCAGTCAATAAATTTAGTATGTGTATCAAACTTATAAAAATTGGTAAATCATTTGAATAGTCTCACGTTTCAAAGAGCACGAGCTTATGTCGGCAACTAAGAAGCGTAATAAAAAAATGCGTAGGTACGATCTTTGGTCAAGCACTTCGAACGCATTTAATAATTCTCATGAAAAACCAGTTAATAAATTTAGTATGTGTAAAGATAAATTAATTACTATTGTTTTGTCATTTTCTTCTCGGATTAAATAATTCCAAATTATTGGAATTAAAATGTATCAACTACTTTATAATGTTTTGTGGAATTGAAATGAATAAGACTGACAAGTTTTTCTTTCTGAATGTTTGAGAGACTGGTGGTCTATTGCTTCATTTGATTCTAGGCTTGAGAAGTGGAATGTCCCTATTTTATAGTTTTTTACGGCTTTTTATATGAAATCTATGATCTACATATCATATGNTTACGGCTTTTTATATGAAATCTATGATCTATATATGTCACCAAAATGTAAGAATTGACCACCAGGGCTCTCATCTTTATTGAAACGAAAATTATAAGCAGGGATAATATATTACATTGGTTATGGTACATTTGATTTTTCTTAGGGATACTGTTACTTAATAATTGTCTTTGTAGATTAATTTATAGTGTTTACATTTATGATACAGATATTAATCTTAAACTGAACAAGTGCATACATTGTATTAATTACATTAGTGATTATGCTATGATATCAATTTAAGATAATTATTTTGTTTTGTGATAAACATTGCGAATAATATTAAATTTGAGCGATGAACGATATCACAACAATATTTAAACTAATAATAATAATAAAATTTTATAACACACAAGTACAACTTAACTAAACAGAAGACTTGATACAAATGCGTGTACGTGCCTAATTATTTATGTATAATGTAATGTTGGCCTCGTGTCTCCTGACGCGTACATAGGAATCAATATTAGATCGCGCGGCCAAAATTAAAATCGTGCCGCGTCGGCCACGCGTTTCTAGACGCGTGCATAGGAATTACACCTTTAGAGTACTTAATAAATCTCTTAAATTATTACTAAAGTAATTCTAAAATTCTTAAAAAATTTTAGTTAGCCCAATTGAAATGCTTAAATAATATAAAATGGGCAACCTAATTACTTTTTTTTCTACCATACTAGTTATGTACTCGCTGACCTCCTTTCATTATTCCACTTTTATGTTTGGATTAATTTCAAAAATATGTTTTCTTCATATTTTTTAAATCTAGTTATTTCTCTTATAACCCTTAGTTATTCTGAATAATTTAAACTACAGCTAGCAACAAAAAATTACAGCTTTTAAAATCATGGTTTACAGATTAGTTAATACTCCATTTAATAAAATTAATTTTATTAAAGAAATTTAAATTACAATACTCCAAATTAATTAAATTAATAAACTAAACATTTTTTAGGCGTTTAGTACATCTTATGTAGTAAACAAAATTTACTTATGTTTACAACCTATGATGACAACTACAATAAAATATAATAGAAAGCTATCCTATTTTATTTTGATTTTATTATACTTTAATATTACATTTTTAGAAAAAACCAGGTAAGTCAATTAAAAACCGAGTAAAAACAGATAAGTCATCTTAAACGGGAAAAGAACTAGACATGTAAGGTTAACAATATATAGAACTTTTTAAAAATTATTTCTTATAACTGCTTAGCATTCAATCATGATAACTATAATTATTGTTGTAACATTTAAATGTATGTTATTTTACAACATTTATTTTTATTTAATCCGAATTTCAGTTGATTCAACTGGTTATTTTATAGTATGCCAAAACTTTTGACAGCTTCAACTAACCTAACTTTTTATTAGTTTTTTGGCTTAAAAATATATTTCTACAAAAAGAATTTTTTATCACCAAAATCTAAATTACAAAAGAAGTGATTCAAATGTTTTTTCTGTATAACCATCCTAATATACATGGTAATTTATTTATCGCTGACGACTTAATTTCTTTTAAAATAATAAAATTTTGAGAATTTTTTTTTAGCTTATTTTAGTAGTATTAAGTTCTTAATTTATAAGTATTAGTATTTATTTTTAGGTCTATCTCTTGTCCTTTATAAAGATACCCAGTTAATTAATTTTATTTAAATTGGAACACACATATTTAATTCGGTTTTTGTTAAATAGCGGTCTAAATATGAAAATGACTGATCAAAAACAACTTTCGGACCAGTATTTCGCATGTTCTTACATTTTTATACCTAGTCAAGCGAAGGAATGAGACTGAAAAATGTCTATTGGATAACATAGCCTGCAGCCTCACCACCAATCTATGTTCAAAAATATTAACTTTCGAAATATTTATTAGCTTCTTTAAAATAAATGATATTTTACAAGTTCGTATAGTAGTTTATGTATAAATAGCTAATAATTATCTATTAACATAAGTTTTTTAATTATTTAATTACTTTCCAAAGTTAGAGAAATAAAACTTTATGTAATTTTATAATAATAAATAAATTGTTCATTACGAACATAGTTTTTTAAAAATTTTATGTTTGACCAACTCTTAATTTAATATTTAACTGTCTTCAAATCATAAACATACTAAATCAAGTTGCCATGGATTATTTAATATAGATACACTAATGTTTATTTTCAAATACATATAAGTTTGTTGTTGAATTTTGGTCGAGATAAACTAGTTTTTTGTGCTTAAATACTATTACTGACAGTAACAATAAATTGTGAAAAAAGTATTTTGATACATTGACTTTTTTGCAAACAATCAAATTACAATGAAGTTAAAAAGATTCTTTCATCGGTTGACCAGTCTTCACGTGTTATCTCTCCAAAAAGGAGCGTAATATAAATGGTATAGTATCTTAGCTTAATCAGGTATTTTTTTAATGAAACTTAACTTAACACAATAGACAACAAAAATTCTCTCAATGTCTAGCGTTTTAACGCGTACAGAGAATGAATACACTCATTTATTTGAACATAAAATTAAATAATATAATATTAAATTTAGTGTAGATTTATATAATCAATATTAAAAAATTCATTAATCATTTTTTTTTAATTAACTATAATAAGACTAATAAGTGCTAGAGGATATATCCATGTTTACAGTTGAATTCTGACGTTTCCGACTCATTGCAGAGTCTATCTTTAAAGTGATGGTTGCTAGTCGGTGGCTGCAACTATACAGATAACAAGCAACAAGACAATCCATGAAAGTTTTAACACATTCAAGACTAATAATTGTTGAGATGATAAATATTATTGCAATTTAATGTGTTATTAATTAGAAGGCACGGAGTGTTACTTAAGTCCAGTTAGTAATCATGAAATGAAATCTGACAAATGAAGAACGAAGTTTCAGTAACTAAAATCATGACGGCGTTAGAAGATGTAAAAAAAGAAATAGTTAAAATTAATTAACTTCTGAATATTTCAATTGTAGAATCTTTTTAAAAACCAAAAGTTACTAGGTAATGATAACTATTATTCCTATTTAAGTTATTTATTGCGGTAAAAATGCAAACAAATATTGAGCTTTTCTGATAAATTTATTATAAATAGTTATTATAAAATTTCCTGACTGCACATTAATCTTAACAATACAATTTTTTCAATTCTCATAAAATTTCCTATTTAATGATGTCAATTTCAAACTTTCAAATTGAGCTAAAAATTATAGTAATAAATTAATTTTTTTTTATTATAAACTTTCACAAAAATTTTCCTTATTTTTTACATATTAATAATCAAAATCAGTACTAATTTACGTATATCAATTTTATTTTATTCTTAATTATTTTCTATATGTAAATACTTATTTTTTTAATAATATTATTAATATTAAAACTTAGAATTTATAGAAAAATTCTAATTGCACATTTGAAAACATCGGGAAAAGTATATTTTTGTTTCTGATGAAACTTCCTTGTAATCTAGTGTATAAAACTTATAACTTTGTAAGAAAAAAAAAGAGAAGACACAATAATAGTACTTTCGTTAATAAATTTTAATGTATTGATACGACAATTAACTATGCGAATAAAATAATATATTACTGATGCTCCGGGTCAGCACGGCGGAGGGTCAAACACACACAAATTCAATTATCAGTAGGCCTTTCGCTATCTTTACAATTATACAGAATACTACAACTTTGTTATAAACAAAAAAATTTTTTATTGAAAAGTATTGTATCAAGCCCTTTAAATTTTTATACGCGTTAAAAGTAAAGAAATATACACTACTTTATTATTTTTATAATATTTCCGTAAAAATTACAATATTATATTATTGAATATCAATTTCATACTAAATTTAATTACTATAATTATTATTTATTCATATATTATAATAATAAATCAAATAACTAATCGGTATAAAATTGTTATTTTTGAAATAATCTACCAATTTCTTAAAATTAAACACTATGAACAGATTTGCATCGAAGCGTTTTTTATGATAGTGATTTTAATCACTGTCAGATATCATCTCTACTTGTCCAACTATGCCACTTCCATACTGTGCCGCGACTCCACTGTGCTACCATTTTTTTAATATATTTCTGACTAGATATGACTATTTTTCAATAGTGTCTGGTGGGTGCTGGGGGTTGGGTTGGGTTAAAAAAGTATAAAAAAAAACCCAGCACAGTGGGGTCGCGGCGTAGTGGGGACGTTGCATAGTTGGGTCCAGTATAGATGATATCTGACAGTGATTAAAATCATTATCATAAAAAACGCTTCGATACAAATCTGTAGATAGTGTTTAATTAAAAAAAAAAATTTGTTAAAAAAGTAGGTCAAATGAGAGCTGAGAAAATAAACGATAGCTACAAAAAAAAA
>NW_026099572.1:88144084-88146830 GCF_025091365.1 Daktulosphaira vitifoliae
TTTTTTTTGATAGTGATTTTAATCACTGTCAGATATCATTATACTTAATCCAACTATGCCACGTCACCACTGTGCCGCGACCCCCCTGTGCTGGGTTTTTTTTTACTTTAAAATACTATAACTTTTTACAAAATGTATGGATCAATACTAAATAAAGTGTTAATTCTTTGTATGATAAAAACCATCTACAGATTTGCATCAAAGCGTTCTTGTGATGGTGTTGTTTATTAATGTCAGATATCATCTATACTTATCCCAACAATCACTCGTCCATTCATACATATTAATCAGACTATAATATTAATATTTTTTTTATTGATTTTTCAATGATTTTATCAATGTATCTATTCTAAAAAAAAATTGTATTCATCCAATAAAATTTAAGGTATTGTCTGGATGTGAAGAGTGATGCTGCTTTATAACTTTTCCGACCGTACTCTTTCTCTCCTATATCGTATCAATATGTCAATAACTTCCGAAATATCGGTTCAAAAATTGTTATCGACCAGTCATTTTCTTAATTAGACCTTTATCTAATAAATAAGCTCGTTAATTTAGTATGTTGCCGTTTAAAAAATTAAAGTTGACACCCTTATAAGGTATATGGTTGAATATAAACATTTTTTTATGATTGATACATTGAGAAAAACATTAAACTAAAAGAAACCATCAAAAAGATTATTTTTATTTTTCGTTTAATTAAGTGGTTCGCACAAAATCAATCAATTTGTATATTTTTCTATGATCAATAAAAACTATTTCATTTTAGTGATATGATTTTTCTGTGTAATTCAGTATAGCAACTAATTTTATACTTTATTTGTGGAAATATTTAATTTAAAAAAGTCAGTAAGAGCTGAAAAAAGTAGTGGCAGGCACAAAAAAAAAATTAAATAAATAAACACATCCTGGTAAAATTAATACCTTCTCAACTTCGCATCGAAGCTCAAAAATATACAAATATAATTGTGAATAACGTATATAAATATGATAGTTTTAAAACTCTTTCGGTGATTGCATTAACGCTGTTTTCTATAAATAGATATTAGTAGTATAATTGAAAATTTTCGTTTTTATTAGATAGAACATTTTAACCAATTATACTTTTTTATTACCGTTAAAATTTTAATATTCATCCTATAATACACCTTATCGAACATTTGTAACAAGTACAAAAATAGGGTTTATTCATTTGTTAATAATGTATTAGACTGCAATTTTAAGTATTTTAAAAAATATATTTATTCAAAGATCTGGGAAAAGTTTATTTATAATTACATCTTTTATTAGATTGAAACTTACATTTTCATACATGATGGACCTTTCCAAATTTCCACTTGACAACCAAATATGCACAATGGAGGTAGCTAGTTGTAAGTGTTAGATAACTTTATATCAATACTTCCAAAATATTTTTATCGATTGCCTGAATATTTTCCTAATTTTTCTCTTTTTTAGTTTCAAAGACTGTTGAAGAGTTACGACTCGAATGGAAAACCACTAATCCTGTAATAATGGCTAAAGGATTAAGAATGTCTCAATTCGAAATTGTGGACATTGTACCTTCTGATTGTCAAGAATCATTTCAAATTGGTATTAAGTGTTACTTATCTAGATAATATTTCTTTAAAATTGAAGATTTTTTCTGTGTTTTATACTGTGTTATGTTTAATTATACGTTAGTAATTTCTTATAAAAAACTTGACATATGAATTTCTTTTTTATTTATATTATTAGAATGTTAATATTTATATTTCAAACTTTTTATCAGAATTAAATTAAAGTTTGATATAATTGTTTTACTTAATGTCGTAACAAAGCAAATTATTTAATTAATTTACAGGAAATTATAGCTGTCTAGTTGCTCAATTTTATATAAGCCGAAGTGTTGGATTTCATTTAGTTCAAAGTTATTTGCCGACTATGTTGATAGTAGTAATATCTTGGGTGTCCTTTTGGATGGACGTAGATTCAGTACCAGGACGCACTATTTTAGTTGTGACTACACTATTAGCTGTGGGATCCCAATCTTCAGGTGATTACACATTTTTGTTAAATTTTATTTTAAACATTTTAATTTTTAGAAAAACTAAAACAACCCATTTTAATACGTAGAGGAATTTTTATACTTTATTTAATTTATAAATAAATGTAACAATATAGTTCTATTGTTGAATAGGTATTCAAAGCGGTCTACCCCAAGTGAGTTACGTAAAAGCTATTAACATGTATTAACATTGGGAAGCTAATTACTTAAATTAATTTAGTAAAATGTTATAAAAATTTTCTTTTAAAAAACATTTACAAAAATTACGCGTCAATTAATGGCCGGATATCTTTAATAAAAATTATACTTTAGATTAAAAATCTTCATCTGTAATGCTTTGAGTAATGTTGACCCTGAAGTCCNAATGCTTTGAGTAATGTTGACCCTGAAGTCCAATGTTTATAGGGACTTATAAGTTTCACTATAACTAGTATGTAAGTTAGTATTCATCATTTAAGACAATATCAGATTTTATGAACAAAAAAAAATTTTTTTTTTTGTTAAAATTTTTATGAATATAAATGTTATCAGAATTAGAACAAAATATCTTGTTAAATTATTAGGGTCAGTTGTTGAATACACGGGTATTTTTAAGCTCCGTCTTTCTGTTTTTTTTTTCCCTTTCTTCCGTTATAGTGGTATACTAATCTAATTTAGTTTATTGTAAAAATGTAACAGTCTTATCCTACAAATCGTCTA
>NW_026099572.1:88146930-88153937 GCF_025091365.1 Daktulosphaira vitifoliae
AACATCTGAGTATGAGGAGTCAGGGTTTAGATCTAGGCACGTAATAGTAGATGAAAACAGACGGCGTAAAAGCGACAACGGCAATGAAGATGTTTAGTTTTGGTCAGGGGCCAATTATTAATGTCATGCAAGGGCACGAAAACTTAGATCACAAGGCTGTAATAAATAAATGAAAAAATAACGGTGTACTATGGACGACACGATGTCCGGCGGCATAATAACATTCTGCAAACGAAATCTAACCCAGCAAAAATTCGCCTCTCTGATTGGCTACTCATTATTTATGATAACAGTTGATATCAGTAAACTATTATTATTAATATCTAGAATACACTAATTTTATAAATTATTTATAAATATATTATTTAAAAAATGTAATAACAGAAATAAATTAGTGCGATTTTGCATTAGGCGTACAGTTAGTTATGTTTTGAAGTATATTTCTTGGTTTCTTCTTAGGGCGATTGTTTTCTGAAATTGCTGGTCTACCTAAAAATAAAAGTAACATGTTTGTTTAATTGACAAATGGTATTTATAAATTATACTCACCTGACAACAGACGTTTGCTTCCTTTTGTTATGCCTGGTTTCCTCCTAGAAATAGTGGTTGGCTGAACTCTTATTGTTGCAANCCTAGAAATAGTGGTTGGCTTAACTCTTATTGTTGCACTATCTCTTAGTCTTAAAGGTAAAGAGGTTCCTCCAGCATTGGCTAAAAATGTGTTAAACTGCCCTTCTGATTTTATTTTTTTTAATCTATTTTTAAATTTCAGTAAATTTTGATTGATCCTCCATACTTAGTATTATTATTCAACAAAATTTGATTGATTTCTTCTATTATTGGCAAACAAGTCTTTTCTGAAATAGTACTTTTTTCTCCAACTNTTGGCAAACAAGTCTTTTCTGAAATAGTACTTTTTTCTTCAACCATATTGCCAAAGATGCTATTTTCATTAATATTGTTTTCTGTATTTTCTATTACATTTACTGGTTTTAATTTAACTTCTTCAACTGTCAATGCATTTTTATGAATAACCTCTGATGGTAAAAGACCTTCATAAAATGATTATTTGGTGCTTTATTACCTAGTGCTAATTGTGCAATTGAATGTTTATCCTCTATTGTAACAGGAGGTAAATTAACTCCAATTTTATTAAAAAAACTTGTATACAATACCTTGATGTTTACAAAACTTACCATATNTACAATACCTTGATGTTTAAAAACTTACCATACATTCCAGCTGTACACGAACAAATACCTATAGATTGTATAACACAATACATCAACTGTATTATCTGTATTAACTTCATTATCCACTTCAATATCTTTTTGGGTCACAGAATCAGTTAATCTTGTAATTTTTTTAAAAAATTTACGAGTAGTTGCATTTCTATCATTTGAAAACTCGAGAAATTTTTTTCTATAATAATGTTTCAAATTGGTACAACAAAAATCAATAATTGAAATAACATTGTATGCTTTAACTCTACTTAATACATTTTCTTTAAAAATTCTCACTGAAACTTCACTAAAGTTATTAGTGTGGTGGCCTCTATTTATGTGATCTCTCCATGCTAAACACCAACGCTCTTTATGATTCCAGTGAAATGTAGTAATATAATATTTACCATTTCATTAGACACATTTTCTAACGTCGTCGTTGTTTTAGTTCCTGAATCCTCGTTGTGCATTGTGCCAGATTTCATATCGTGATTACTATCTGGACTTAAGTAACACTCCATGTCTTCTAATTAATAACACATTAAATTGCAAAAATATTTATTTTAAAATGTTTAAGCTTTTATAAAAATGTATACAAATTTCAGTATTAAATGTATTTCAATTTTAAATTCAAACAATTTCTAAAATACTTATGGTACCCTCTTCTTGCTTACTCTTTTCCACAATGGCTGCTCCTTCAATATCTGTCATGTTAGGCTCCGTCACACCAAGTTCGTGAACCTCTTTTTCGAACATTTCACATCCCTCCACAGTCTTGTTAATGTTATTGTCAACAATATTTACCCTTTCATTAGACACATTTTCTAACGTCGTCATTGTTTGAGTTCCTGAATCCCGAATATCATGTCTACTAACTGGACTTAAGTAACAGTCCGTGCTTTCTAATTAATAACACATAAAATTGCAAAAATAATTAATCTAATTATAGTTAATTTAAAAAAAATCATAAATGAATTTTTTAATACCGAATATATAAATCTACACTACATTTACATGTGCAAATAAATAGGTGTATTAATTCTACGTACGTTTGAAAACATTAGATATCGAGAGAATTTTTGTTGTCTATCGTGTTAAGCTAAATTTCATTAAAAAAATACCTGGACTAGACTAAGCTAAGATACTATACCATTTATATTACGCTGATTTTTGGAAAGACAACACGTAAAGGCCCTTGCCAACCGACGAAAGAATTTTTTTACCGTCATTGTAATTTGATTGTTTGCAAAAAATCAATGTATCAAAATACTTTTTTCACAATTTATTGTGACTGTTTTTAATAGTATATAGGCACAAAAGACTAGCTCTTCTGGACTAAATGCAACAACAAACTAATATGTATTTAAAAATAAACATTAGTGTATCCATGGTAACTCGATTTAGCATTTTTATGATTTGAAGCCACTTAAATATTATATTAACAGATGGTCAAACATAGAATTTTTAAAAAACTATGTTCCTAATATATTTATTATTGAAAATTGCATAAAGTGATATTTTTTTATATCTACTTGTCTTCGTTGTTCTATACCCTTGGGACTCCACAACCCCGATAGAACCTCGTTACTCACAATTCAACCGAACCCCAAATATCCAACGTTAGTCAAAATACCCATACATTCATACAACCTTTACAAACATTTTCACCGTATATAATTTATTTTTGTTAATTTAAATTATAACAAAATTTACCCTATATGCAGTCCACTAAAATATATACAGAATAATTTGGTCATTGAACCAGTGCCAAAGTCTTGATATTATATTGTAATACTGGTCATTATTATTAATAACTTGATGATTATGTTGACTTCGCCAAAATTAAAAATTATAAAATGTTCACATAAATTTAGTAGTGCACAATAGGTATTTAAAGTTTTCATAAACATTAAATTAGAGAATCATTTGCACTATCGATTAATGGAATACACCTTAAATTAAAGGTTATGCAATATACTTTAATTTGACGAAAAAAAATATTGACACATCGAATTGCCTTTATGGTGAAAATAACTGCCGTGTGTCAAAAACATGTTATTTTTGTGTTAAAATTCAGGGTTTTGTGTTTTATTTTATTTTAAAATACCTTTCTAAGGGGAGTACACAGATTTTCATAAATATTATATAAATATAATTGACATAGAATAAAAAGTTAAACATATTTAAATTTTTTTGCTTCTTTTAAGTCGAGAACAATAACTTTGAAATTACTATTTTTTGCGTCTTGCAACGTACGGTTGCCGACTCGGCAAAACTTGTGTCTTACGCGTTTGGGGTACGATGTTCAAACCCGCCCGTGACTTTGGTTTTTTTTTCATAATTCTTCTTGAGTCAGAATAATATTTTCAACTCATAGGATTTTCCTATCATTTAGATTCAATAACTTCAATAAACAAGTATTTATTCAAATATTATATTTTTAAATCAAAGAACCTAATCAGGATATAATTAAAGAAATAGGAGTTGATGTTGCTTTTGTAATTATCCACCAATTTCTTAGATTTAAACACTATCTATAGATTTACATCGAAGCGTTTCTAAGAATCTTTAATTAATGACAATATATTTATCACGAATTAGAAATAATAACATAGAATATTATTAAAATACATTATTTTTTAAGTATTAACTTTATAACACATAACTTTTATTAATAATTTAAAGCACTTATAAATTCAATTGAAACATTAACAGAATAAATAATACAAACTGCTGGTTTTGTACTGTTATGTTATAAATAAGGATAGTAAAAATTATAAGAGTCTATCTGTAACTTCATACAGTCTTCTAAACCAACATGATCATCTTTTAAACAATAACAGCACCTGTAGATAAAAAACAGTATTAATTTGATTATTTTTGATATTAAACCATTCTATATTACCTTCGAACATAAGGGTCTCCAATTATTTCTACATCATAGGCCCATTTGGGCTGTGAATCATCAACAACAAATTTCACTTTTTGTGGATATTTAAAAGGTCGATCGAAACCTAAATTTAAATCTTCCTGAAAAAAATATAATTTTAAACTTTAGGATCTGTTTAATCAATATATGTTCACTTTTGTGCCTACATGCATATCTCGATGTTTTTAATTATTCCCAGGGAAACAAAAATACACTATTTTATATAATTTTAAATAGAATTTTATTTTATTCTTTAATATCGCCAGAAAAATATTCAAGATTTATTAAAATAATAAATAATTATTTTTTTATTATTAATTATTAATAATCAAAATCATAATAAAAACCATAAAATATTTCAAAGTTAAAAGCAGTTTTTAAGAATAAATAAAATATTATAAATATATAATAAAATAAAATCTCAAAATGTTGATTACCCAGTTCTGTCATATTATAGTGAAGACGATAAAATAATATGCTTACTCTATAGAACTTATAACATTGCCCATTATCTGTAGTTATCGTGCCAGAATTATTCTTTTTTCCGAAGAAGCATATTGTACCTTTTTTAAATCTACGTGTTTTAACTGGACGTAAGTAACACTCCATGTCTTCTAATTAATAACACATTAAATTGCAAAAATATTTATCTTAAAATGTTTAAGCTTTTATAAAAATGTATACAAAATTCAGTATTCAATGTATTACAATTTTAAATACAAACAATTTCTAAAAAACTTATGGTACCCTCTTCTTGCTTACTCTTTTCCACAATGGCTGCTCCTTCAATATCTGTCATGTTAGGCTCCGTCACACCAAGTTCGTGAACCTCTTTTTCGAACATTTCACATCCCTCCACAGTCTTGTTAATGTTATTGTCAACAATATTTACCATTTCATTAGACACATTTTCTAACGTCGTCGTTGTTTTAGTTCCTGAATCCTCGTTGTGCATTGTGCCAGATTTCATATCGTGATTACTATCTGGAATAATATTTTCCGATAGAACCTCGTTACACACAATTCAACCAAACCCCAAATATCCAACGTTAGTCAAAATACCCATACATTCATACAACCTTTACAAACATTATTATATAATAATGTTAAATAATTATAATTATGTATAAACATTATTATATAACAATTTATTCAAATATTATATTTTTAAATCAAAGAACATAATCAGGATATAATTAATGAAATAGGAGTTGATGTTGCTTTTCTAATTATCCACCAATTTCAAAAAATTGAGTAAAAATTTTATATAATTGTATTATAACTACTTTTACATTTTTATTTTTATTTTTATTTAAGATACTGAGAGAAATATCCTGAATCATTGCGCAAGTACGTCGGCAAACATTCTTAGAAATTGTAAGCGTTCATAAATAAATAATATTTATTTTACATTTATTTATATATTTCTGTAATTGTTTAATTTAGATAACGAAAATAACATAGTTAACTACGGAGTGAGTACCTCACAAAATAGCAATAATAACTGTAAGTAAAAAAATTAATTGTACACAATTATGTTTATGTCATTATATTATAATTGGTACTATTACTATTTGTACAGTAGTATAATTTGAGATCGATAAAAAGAAAGAAAATGAATTAAATGCTAACGATTTCTCTACTTCACGGGATAGTGTTGATGATCTCTATAAGTTTAAATGTAAAAATAAATTTAACTTTATTTCTATAATTATAATTTTTATTTAAGTGTGTTTGATGTTGCTGAAAATATCGATTCGAAGGAAACCGAAAATATTACTGTTTATCCAAGTTGTAAGTATTATAATCAACTTGAATGGATAATGCAAAAAAAAAATGAACTCACTATGTTTTTAAAGTTGTTATAAGGGGTCGAGTGATATATTTACACGTAACAGTTATTTAAAGTAACATTATTTTATTAGGTGTAAATAGTGAATTGATTGGATTGGGGATCGAGTATTTAAATAAACCAAAACAATCAAACATAAAAAGTGAGTTAATCTTTTTAATATCTAGCTATAATAGAATTAAAAAATCAATTACTATAATTTATTAAATAAGATCTTTCAAATAGAATACTATCAAATAGACAAAATCTATGACTGTATTATTATATGCAAGAGATTCTATACACTCTATATTTTTATAATTATAATCAAATAATGTATCTTTAGTTAACTTTGTAGAATGAGTATGTTGTTTGAGAGATTATATTTTATTGAGAGGTCGACACCAATATTTCTTAAATTTTCCTCTGGTCTGGCCAAAACAAGATTCAGAAATATTTATATCTATGTAAAAGATTTGTCAAGGTGGAATTGTGGTGGCCCAATGTGTCCCGGTGCTAAAATAAAGCACCTTGAAAGGATGCGGCACAATAACCACCAAGACAAAAATTAAACATTAAAACATATATTCGTAAGTTTCTCTGTGCTGTCTGTCGGCGCGATGTTCGTTAAAACAAAGACATTAAACCTTAAAAGACTAGCTACCCAATACACATAGGCTTACAAATATATTCTAACCTAATACACCTAACTTTAAAAATCTTTAATTGCAACCTTTACCCTGTCTGCCGGCGCGATGTTCGTTAGAACAAAGACATTAAACCTTAAAAGACTAGCTACCCAATAAGTATAGGTTGCAATACACTTAGTCATATAATAAATATTTATCATTAACTGAGAAAATTAGAGTTGATTCAGTTTTATTATATATATTTAAAAAAAAAATATGTTTTGTTTTAAAATATTAATTGACATTTATTTCCATAATAAAATAAAACATTATTATTTAATAAACAAATTAAATTAAATTAAAAGATTCACCAAAACAAAATTCACTTTAAAATC
>NW_026099572.1:88154010-88155596 GCF_025091365.1 Daktulosphaira vitifoliae
GTTAAAGTCACCATATAGAATAAAACTATGGGTGCTATAACAACAAACTAGATTTTTAATTGTGCTAGAATAAGTATCATAGGATTGATTAGGAGAGTTAGGAGGAAAATATACACCACCAACTATAAAATTGTCATTATTACAACTAAAACTAACATAAATTTGTTCAATACTTAAATTAGAGATAGAAACAATTTGTGAATGAAAATCTTTATGCACAGCAATAAGGACACCACCACCTCTAGTACAATTACTCATTAAAATACTTCTATCATATCGGTAAATATTATAATTATCCAAACATAATTCAGAATCAAATATATCAAAATTAAGCCAGGTTTCTGTTAAAACAAGAAATACATAATTAAAGCTGGCAAGATTACACTTAAGAGTAAAAAATTTAGTCCTAAGGCCACGACAGTTTTGGTAAAAACCAAACGGACACATTATGAGTTAAGTTATAATTTACATTACTATACATATTATCATTCGACGTAATATAGCTGATTGTACGTAAATCACGAGGGCAAGACTTATTAATTTTAAAATTGTAGAATCTAATATAAAAGTACTAAGAGTGGATTTGGTATTTATCATAAAAATATACATGCTCATGCAAACCTAGTGTACATAGCTGAACTATGAAAGTTGAGAAATTTGCTGAATCTCTGGTTGTCGATTGGTATGTTTTCACGGACCCGGTTTTTTGGAATGGATTTGACCACAGATGGAACACCATTTTCATGATATATACGTAGATTTGTATCACCTTAAGCTGTACGAGACAACAGATCATTTTGACAAGCACGTAATAGTTGTCGTTCAAATTTGGTTTTATCCTTGACAAGATTAAAACCATTTTGGAATTGAGTACCTGACCGCTTAACCTGCTTGTATGGTACAGCAAAAATTGTGCTTCCTCTTTGTTAGTATATATTAGCTTAAGTGGGCGGGTTTCCCAATCCGATTTGTTGGAAGGTAATTTCTAACCGGCAACAAAATATTTTTAATCATGGATTCATCATATAGAACTCTCTCAGATCCAGTTAAAGAAGTAGACTCTAATACACCATAAGCAATCACATTGGAAGAACAACGATCTCGTTCAAATAGTTCTTACAAAACCTGGCTAGTGATTGTGGATGGGTTAGCAGACGAGTTGTTCTCTTCAAGACTACTAATTTTTGCCTTAAGTGAACCAATATCTCTTTTGAGTATTATATTTTCTGCTTTAAGTTCACTCACTTGCTCAGAAACTTTTAATATTTCTGCTTTAAGTGTATTGAACTGCTAAGATTGCGAGTCAGAAAGTGCTTTATTGGAAGCGAAGACTTTAGCTTTGAAGAACAAAATAATTTGCATTAAATCTTCATTAGAAGTAGTACTTGAAGATCTCGTACTAACACCAGAATGGACAGCAACTTTTTTTGAAGTTACATTGGTTGCATCAAGAGAAGACATATTAGAAAAAGTACTCGGGGTTAAATTCTTCAAAGTAAGCCACTAGAGGTTAGTCTCTAACAAGTGGAAGAAGAAACTAGCTAATGTTTTAAAGCGTATGCTGATAGTAGCAATATTATCAAAAA
>NW_026099572.1:88155973-88156212 GCF_025091365.1 Daktulosphaira vitifoliae
TTAAAAATGTAAAAAATAAAATCGAGAATTTTCACACAATAATAGCATTCAGTAGCCATTTTCGCCGTGAAGACAAGTCCAGAGGTCAAATTTTTTTTTTTTCAAATTAAAGTATATTACATTAGCTTTAATTTAATATATATATATATAAAAGTGTCAGACTTTCCGGAACAATTTCAAAATTTAAGTTGAAAAAGTCAATTTTTTGTGAAAAATTTGTCATTTTGAATCCCCCCCTG
>NW_026099572.1:88158535-88192371 GCF_025091365.1 Daktulosphaira vitifoliae
TACAAACTACCAAATGGCTTTATTATTTAAACGATAAAATTATCTTTATAAATATATTTTACAATAATTGTATATGAAACATAGTTTTATAACAATTAATAAAGAATAAACATGTGTGGAGTGACACCTCCAGCGAGGTGGCTCCTTAACCTAAGTTAAAACTAAATATTTTAAATTAAGTCATATGGTTTATGACGTTTAAGACGCCTGATGTCTTCGGAGTTGTCCAAAAGTTGGATGGCTGCTGTGTTAATGTGGTTCGTTAATCTCACCTCATGTTTGCGAGCAAATCTCTTAATTTCTTCTGCTACTGTAGGCAAAATCAAATCACGGTGTATAATGTCATTTCTATCGTACCGATAAGCTGAAACGATGGTACGGAGTGCAACATTTTGGCATCGTTGAATAACATCAATATTAGACTTACTAGTACAACCCCACAGTTGTATACCGTAAGTCCAAATTGGTTTTATGATAGCTACGTAAAGTAGACGTTTGTTATTTAATGAAAGTTCGGAATGTTTCCCGATCAACCAGTATAACTTTTTCATTTTTAGTTTTATTTGCAAACTTTTCTGGCGTACATGGTGTTTCCAATTAAGACGTGAGTCTAAGTGCATTCCTAGGTATTTAGCCGAATCTTTTTGTGGGATAATTTGATGATTCATTTTGATAGGAATATTATTGGTATTACGAAGTGTATAATTGACATGTACTGATTTGTCACTATTGATTTTAATTTTCCAACGTCTTGTCCATAAGAAGATATTATTGATCGAGTTTTGTAATTTACCAGTTGCAGACTGTTGACTATAACTGGTTGCTAATACAGCCGTATCATCAGCGAACATGGCAGTTGTCGTATCATTGGTTGATGGAATGTCAGCAGTATAAAGTAAATACAAAATAGGTCCTAAAACACTACCTTGTGGTACTCCTGCTGTTATAGTTTTCCAATCTGTAACAGCTTGCTCATGCATTACCCGAAACTCTCGTTCAGTCAAGTAAGATTCTAATAACGCGCACCAAGTGTGTGGTAGTTGTTCTCTTAATTTTATAAATAGTCCTTCATGCCAAACTTTATCAAACGCCTGCGCAACGCCTAAGAAAACTGCACAACAGTACTTTTTCTCTTCAAGAGCCTGGTTAATAACATTGGTAACTCGGTGAACTTGATCAATTGTAGAGTGCTTATTGCGGAAACCAAATTGGTGGTCAGGTAAAAGTTGCTTTTCTTCAATCAATGGTTTTATCCTTTTAAGAAAAACTNTCAATCAAAGGTTTTATCCTTTTAAGAAGAACTTTTTCAAAAAGCTTAGATAAACAAGGTAAGAGTGATATTGGCCGGTAAGATGTTACCTGATCTGGTGGTTTACCTGGTTTTAGTAACATTATGACCTGAGCTTTTTTCCATAGTTTTAGAACGTATTCAGTTCGTAAAATTGCATTGAAGATGTATGTAAGATAAATAATCGCCTTCTTAGGCAATTCTTTTATCATTCTCGGGCTGATTTCATCGTAACCTGGTGCTTTTTTTACATTGATGTTGTTATCAATTTCTTGCGCCACTTCTAATGGTGAAAAATATTTTATATTCTCCCGATTTCTATCTAATTGTAAACTATAGAGTCCGTCAAGTTCTGAGACTATATTATTTGGTTTAAATACAGTCTCTAAGTAACATGCATATACTTCAGCTTTTTCATATTCACTTCGTGCCCACGTGCCGTCTTTTTTGCGAATAGGTGGCACGTGTGTTAAAGGCCTTTTTAGTCGTTTAGTAGCTTTCCACAGAGAGTAGTCAGTATCTTGGGTTGCAGAAAGTTCGCTCAAGTAAGTTTTAAAAGTTTCGTTTTTCATTTCTTTTATTTTGTTGTGGAGTAACCGACTGATGTGGTTCCACTTTTTTTTGTCAGTAGGATGTCTCGTTCTATGCCACGTTCTCCTAGCTTTTCTCTTTTGTTGTACCAACTCTCTGATTTCTATTGGGTAGGTGATCTCTCGTATTCTTTCTACTGCAGCCTTAGGTGTTGCAGTTTTCACTGAGTTAATTATATTATTGGTAAAATTATGAACTGCCAAGTCAATGTCACTGGATGTTTGAAGTTTAACGGAAAGCGAAAGTGAATTTTCAAGTAACGTTCTGAATAAATCCCAGTTAGTTTTCTTAGTCGTTAAAAATACTTTTTTTTGTTTCATAATAACGTTTGTACTTTGAGCGAGTAGTACGGGTATATGATCCGATGTTAACTCATTNTTGTGCTTTGAGTGAGTAGTACGGGTGTATGATCGGATGTTAACTCATTGAGTCCTTCAACTTTTACATAATTAGAGGAAATACCTTTCATCACGTAAAAGTCTAGTAGATCAGGAATTTTGTTAACGTCAGAAGGCCAATAAGTTGGCTCTCTTGTAGAGACAGTTATCGCGTTTAAGCTATTTATTACTTTAAACAAAGAATTACCTTTAGGGGAGTTTAATCTCGAGCCCCAATGTTTATGTTTAGCGTTCCAGTCTCCTCCGACAATAAACCTATCGCCTAGAGTCTGAAAAAATTCGAAAAGATTAACTTCATTAGTACCTCTTTGTGGTGGACAGTATATGGCTGTGATAGTANCATTAGCACCTCCTTGTGGTGGACAGTATATGGCTGTGACAGTGAGGTCATTGGCCCCGTCGTTTATTCGTACACTTGTTGCTTGTAAATGATTTTCCGAGAACTTATCTAGCTCATAGTGCTTAATAGACTCTTTAATAATTATAGCTGTACCTCCACGTGCTCTGTTGGTTGGATGAATGGTGGTATATGTAATATAATTTTTTATTTTAAAAAAAGTCCAGGATGTAAAGTGAATTTCAGAGATAAGAGCAATATCTATATTTTCATGATGTAGAAGGTTTTCTAATTCAAGTTTTCACTGTACTAGCCCATTAGCGTTCCACGCAATAAGCCGTATGGTACGGGTCATTTTTTATTATTTTTACGCTTGTTTTTAGGTTTAGGTTGGTTGTTTTCTAACCTGTCTAATCTTTCAGTTAGCATTGCTAATGTTTGAGTAATACTAGCTAAGGAATTTATAACTTCCACAAAGGGTACTTCCTCATTTTTCACATGATTTTTTTGTTCGAAAGTTTGGGGTATCTTTAAGTTTTGGACTGATGAACCAGCCATTTCAGCGTATGATATGCTGGTTGTAACAGATTTCGCTGGTTTACTTTGTAGCCTTTAAACTGCTGTAGTTTTTTTTGGGTGAGAAATTTCAACTGCTTTTTTATACGCAGCGCAGTCTTTCCAATTTGCGGTATGATTTTCTCCACAATTGGCACATTTTGATTTGGTCTTTTTGGATTTTGTGCAATCAATTATATTTTTAACTTAATAATGCTCTAACTTTTTCAAAAATGAACATATCAATATAATTTTTTTTTATATAGATGCTTGATGTCTTTACTTATCATTTGGTATATTTTTTTTGTAAATCTGACACTTAACCTGCCCACAGGGGGGGATTTAAAATGACAACTTTTTCACAAAAAATTTACTTTTTCAACATAACTTTTGAAAATGTTCCGGAAGGTCTGACACTTTTATATATATCTTAAATTAAAGCTAATGTAATATACTTTAATTTTAAAAAAAAAAATTTGACCTCTGGACTTGTCTTCACGGCGAAAATGGCTACCGAATGCTATTTTCGTGTGAAAATTCTCGATTTTATTATTTATATTATATTTAACTTTATAATGCTATAACTTATTGAAAAGTTTATGGATCCACACAATTTTTTTATGAGAAATAATATTTTTTAATAAACCCTTTTTCATTCGACATACTTTATCTTAATCGAGATATTAATAAGGAACCAGCAGATCAAGTAGCTTTTGGAATAAAACACCAATTTTTTTAAAATTAAACACTATCTAAAGATTTGCATCGAAGCGTTTATTTTTGATAGTGATTTTAATCACTGTCAGATATCATTATACTTGATCCAACTATGCCACGTCACCACTGTGCCGCGACCGCCCTGTGCTGGGTTTTTTTTTTTATTTATCTTGTTAAGCATAAAAAATTTTTCTCAAAAAAAAAAAATCAATTTTAAGAAATTTTAAACGAAATATCACTATTTAAAGTTTAGAGGATTTAACAGATAATATAGTAGTTGGGTAAATATAGTGACATTAATATTTAGTAGTGATGGGCATTTTCGAGTTGTTTAAACTATCAAATAGTATTCGATAGTTTTTTAAATCTATCGAATAACTATTCCAATTGTTTTTATACAACCGAGAAGTTTATTTTTAGCATAAACTATCGAATAGTTTTAAAAAATATTCGATTAGTTCTATCTAAAATTTTTATTAAGTACACTTAATTATAATAATAAGATAATTAACGAATACTTAAAATAAATTATAGTAGTTATAATTTGTATGCCGACCATCCCCCTCGGCTCGACTTCTTCAACCTCTTTCCCCATTATAGAATGGGTGGAGGTGGGAAGGGGTAAATGAAACACAGCGCAATCTAACTCGACGGGACCCAACCCGATACTTCCGAGCGCCATCTGGCGGACACGTGAAACCCCAGCCAGTCATACCCGACGAAACCCAACCCAACCCAATGCAGCACCATTCGGCGGACGCGTAAAACCCGATGCGGCGCGATCTGGCGGACGAAATAGGACTCTATCAATCCCTACGCAGCACAAATGGGTGAAACGCGTCGCTATCTGTACAACGATTTTATTACTCGCGTGTTATGGGTTAGTGATGGACCAGTTTTGCTGTTATTGCTCGCTTCATGATCGGAACGAACACAGAGAAAAATAAAAAACATTGATTGAAACCAATATACCTACGCCATACGAAAGAAAAAAGTACATTGTATTAACTTAAATTTAATATAAGTTTAAAGAAGATAGATTATTTAAAATATTATCAAAAATCGAAAAGAAAAAAAAATTGTTATGATTATTTCATCCCTTCCCAGTACTTTTGTTAATGATAAAATTTTCAAAAAACGTATATTAAAATTTAGAGAAGCATTTTATAAAACTGATTTTTTTTAAATTTGACAGTTTTGAGTTATACTTTTCCAGTGTCTTAAATTTTAATTGTACGCAGAAATTTTACAGAGGTAATATTAATCACCGTGACATCTTCTATAAAAAATTTTATTTGAGTTTTTTTCGAATTATGAATCCCTTCCAAATAAAAATTTAAAACAACTACTAAAACTTGTTTTTTTTTTAAATTTTTTTTGCATGTATGTTTTTTTGTTCATAAATTAACAAATTTTCTTAGTTATATTAAATAAAAAAAAAACAAGAAACACAATTGTAGATGCTTATTGTATGTGTTTTATGTTATGTATGTTTGTGAATTTTATGGCCCAACCCTCGCGAAGTCCTGCCCCCACCTCTACGTGGTGCAACCCGGGCAACGGATCCCACCTCTTGGGATCCGGCTAACGGGGAAGGCCACACCACGTTGTGAATCAGCTCTTAATTAATTTCTGGCTAATTCACAACGTGGTGGTGTGAATTATAGACGGCGTGGGCCGCCCTAAGCAATACCTCGCGGTAGTTCCAGGCGGCTCACAGTATGCCAGATGTTGGATTGGAAAAAAAAAAAAAAGTATCTTATTGTTAATCGATAATTATGTATTAAATGTATTTGAGTTAATATAAAATTTGTATTTATTTATCAAAAAGTCAACAAAAACAAAAAAATTATTTTTCCATGTGAGTACTAAAGAAATGTACACATGGATTGAAATAATACACAAAAGTAACTTCAGTTATAATATTTCATGTGATTTGTGGCGATGGGCGTTTATCGTTTCCGCCAAAATTGACCGTATCGTTTCTGCCAAACTGATCTTCTACCTGTCTATCTACTAAATAAATTGAGAACCATTTAGCTTTATCCATGGTAGGCAGCTTCCCGTACCAAAATTTTATCACATAAATACACTTTTATAAACAAAATATGGCGTTTTACCAAAGGTAAATAAATTATAATAGATAACTGTCTTAAGTATGTATATATATTTTTGTAATAAATAATAAAAGTATAGTTTATAAAAAAATATAGTCATCAAAAAATTGAAATAAAATTAAAATATTAATTATAAGCTTAAAAAATATTTAATATATTAAATAATATAATAAAAAATAGATCTATGATCTATACATTTTTCGGTAGTTGTTGGAAACTAATTTTACAAATTCAAGTCTGCTAATTTCTTTTTTATTAAACTTATCAATTGCCTCTTTTGTTTTATTGGAACGGATTTCAATTTTACTCCGTACGCTTATTGAGATTGCGTTATTAGAACTATATATTTTAATGTAATTATAAGATTGAACGTTTTCTATTAAAATTTTTAAAAATATATTAATAGAAGGATGTGCCTTATAAAATTGATCATTAAAATGTGAATCAATGCCCAAATTTTTGGAGGATATTTACTTTCCTCAGAAATATAATTGTCGATTAAATAATCAGCATACTGAATGAAAGCTGTTCCCTCAGGTATTGATGTCATGAAGTCATCAACGAAACAATCAGACACGTCTTCTGGAATTAAAAAAGTTAACCCGAAGGTACCTTTTAATCATTCACATGTTTTATAAGCATTACTCAAACTCTTGAAGTTTTCTGTACCAACTCTGGATTAAGTGAAATCTACAACCAATTATAGTAATTAATGGCCACACAATTAGAGCAGCTTTGTGAATAGAAACTTCGAAATCGACAGTTATATTTTCAGGATACAGTAATAACTTTTTTTCAGTGCATTTATATTTTATAACCTCAAAAGCTTCTTTATAAGTCTCTATAAATTTATTTTTTAATAAACAAAAAACAAGTGGTACATAGTAATTGTTTATATATCCGTGTATGGTAAATAATTGTACAAAATATTTTGGGCAATACTGAAAAGTTCCATCTACGTATTTTGATTTGGAATTGCAAAGAAATTTGAGGTTTGTATCACAAGAAAAAATAATAATATTTTTCTCATAATCGTTGTGTAATAAAAAATGTTCTCCGCGCGTAGTTAGTATTTCTGTATGATCAATAATTGTATGTAATTCACAAATAGATTCTGGAATAGTAGGAAAAAGTCTAGTGCGATAAATAGTTTGGCGAATACATGACACATCCGTTGTCGTAAAATTATTATTACTTAATGTTTGAATTTCCCCTAAAATTATTTTTTGCTGTCTTTGGCAAATATCGTCAACGGCTTTGCGTTTACAAGCGCCTGCTAATTTTTGTCTCATAATTATGGGATCAGAACAAGGGCCATTACATGTATGTTCTATAAGATATATTAAAACTAATTTAAAATAAGGTCAGCTTTAATCAATTTAACTAAAAATTTTAAAAATACCTGTTTGATCAATAATTTCATCAAGCTCATTCACGTGAATGGTACCTTTGCATTCTTTTACAAAACAACGCCAACGTATGTTACACGTTTGTATTGCTTTATATGCAAAACGAAACCTAAAATTATTCAATAAAATCATTTGTTGGACCCGCTTACTTCTGATATATTCAAATGACATTTTAATTTAAAAAATAAAATAAAAAAGAACGGATGGCAAAATATTTATCGATATACCGATCAGTACACTGCTATCTAACTAACAATAATAGAATAGGAAGAAGTTCGATTAAATGATAAGTAGATAATTATTATCGGGTTATTTTGGCAAATATTTTAACCAGTGATTCTCAAGCTTCTATTTGTAGACAGGTATAAACTATTGGTTTGGCGGAAACGAAAAACCGACCTTATTCAAATTTGGCGGAAACGATACGGTCAATTTTGGTGGAAACGATAATCTCCCGTGGCGATTGTACTATCGTCTGGCAGTGCTGTTCGTCTTATTACCTTAAAAACGTGTAAACCCAACCTCACTCAACCGGATCTTAGTGTTTTTTTGTATATATATACAGGGTGTTCAGTCATTACCGAGTAATGGATCGAAAGATCGAAGATCCGGTGGTGGAAATTGAAAGGAGAAAATGAAAAAGAGTTTGTAAAGACGGTAAAAGAGAGGACGGTGTGGAATGTCGAGGGAGACATAATTGATGCGTGGAATAGATTTGCTAGATGTGGAAAGAATACTGCAAAGGAGATTGTTGATGAGAGTAGGAGTATGATGTCAGGAAACAAGAAAACCTGGTGTTGTGATGAGGACGTTCAAAATATCATAGAAAGTAAGAAAAAGCAATTCAAAGTATGACAGAAGAGCAAAAGTAGAGAAGACTGGATGAAGTATAAATGCTTGTGTAAAGAAGCCAAATGTGCAGTAAGTATGACGAAGTTTAAGAGATATGATGAGTTGTATGATAGGCTAGAAACAAAGGAAGGCGAGAAAGAAATCTATAGACTTGCAAAGATAAGAGAGAAAAGGACTAAAGGTTATCATTATATAAGGTGTATAAAAGGTGTTAATAATAAGGTACTCTCGAGTGATGATAATGTGAAAAAAAGGTGGAAAGAGTATTTTGAAAAATTATTGAATGAGGAGTACCCAAAAGAGACATTAGAGGATATCTCGTTGAATGAGGAAATGGTATATTTAATTAGTGAGAAAGAGGTATCAGAGGCTGTGTCAACAATGAAAAAGAATAAAGCAGTGGAACCAGATGAAGTGCCAGTAGAAGTATGGAAAGTATTAGGCGATGTTGGCATAAGGTGGTTGAAGGAACTTTAAAATAAAATCTTATTAGAAGGGAAAATTCCAAATGAATGGAGGAATAGTATTGTGGTGCCGATATTTAAAGGTAAAGGTGACATACAGGAGTGTGAAAATTTTAGAAGCATAAAGCTTATGAGTCATAGTATGAACATTTGGGAAAAGACAATAGATAAGAGTATAAGAATTGAGACATTGGTATAAAAAACCAGTTTGGATTTATGCCTGGTAAGTCAACAATGGAGCCATTATTTTGTGTGAGGCAACTAATAGAAAAGTTTAAGGAAAAAAAGAAAAAGCTTTTTATGGTATTTATAGATTTGGAGAAAGCGTATGATAGAGTACCGAGAGAGGTTCTAAAGTGGGCATTAATGAGAAAAGGAGTCCCGAAAAGGTACATTAATATAATAGAGGACTTATCATTCTCAAAACACATTACATATATTTGTAATAAAGCTTCTAAGGCATTAGGATTTATAAAACGTAATTGCAATGAATTTCAAAATATAACATGTTTGAAAACCTTATATATTTCACTAATACGGACTATTTTGGAATATGGGTCTATTATATGCTCACCACATGTAATATTATATTATTACTTATAATATTAAAATATTATATTATGTTATCTTTTGTACATGTATGTCATATATTGTGAATTCACAAGATCACCAAAACAGAGTTCCCTTATTTAAAACTTAAAATATCAATAAATCAGGCAATTAAATCTGATTATCGTACAGATTCAAAGTAACGCCCATGTGCGGGTTTTCAATTAGGTCCAGCCAATCACATTTAACTATTAATTAAGATCTATAGTTTCTAAGATCACATTAGAGATCGCTACACGANGTCCAGCCAATCACATTTAACTATTAATTAAGATCTATAGTTTCTAAGATCACACTAGAGATCGCTACACGACCCTCGTCTACTATAAAACCCATTTTTTCCTATTAAAATCAGTTCTTTCGGCGATTTTAAGATACACAAAATCTGCGACACTTTATTCAAGATTCTTACTCTCTGGAACTTAGTTTTTTTTAATTTATTTGGACTTAGAATATTTTTTTTTAAAACTAAATGACACTTAGGGATTTTAAAGTGAATTTTGTTTTGGTGAATCTTTTAATTTAATTTAATTTGTTTATTAAATAATAATGTTTTATTTTATTATGGAAATAAATGTCAATTAATATTTTAAAACAAAACATATTTTTTTTTTAAATATATATAATAAAACTGAATCAACTCTAATTTTCTCAGTTAATGATAAATATTTATTATATGACTAAGTGTATTGCAATCCTATACTTATTGGGTAGCTAGTCTTTTAAGGTTTAATGTCTTTGTTCTAACGAACATCGAATACAGTCATAGATTTTGTGTAACGGTTTCGTATTATTTATAATTAAACGCTTTATTCTCAAAAAGACATATTTACTATCGAACTCAAAGTGTACAACGTGTGAAATACAGTGTAAACTCATAATCAACATTGGATTGTCTAAAATAAGCATTACACTACGTGGAATACAAGGTAAGTACAAATTTAAATTCCCGCTTTCAAATTATAAATACTATATTCCGTAATAAACCATTAAGATAGGTAATAAAGTTTGGTAGGATAATTGACTTCATTTATTCAATATTGTTCAACCCCGAGATCAGTTCTTTATTTTTGTCACAACGTTTGTGTGCATTTTTATTTATTTGATCATTACTCTCATGTATTTAAATTCCGTTTATTCACCCCTCTGAATTTTTCTTTATTCGTATCATTATATCTTTTGCACCCTTACATATCTTGCTACATTTAAACATGTGTTACTCCGCCTTTTATTATCTTATTTAATAATTTTTATTACCATTCGTCCCCAATACCTACCGCCTATTTCATCACCTTCATCTCACCATATAATTCTAACCATTTTCAATTAAATTCTTTTTTTTCACTTTTTCTTTTTGGTTTATTACACACATGTGCAGAGTGATATAAATAAGATTGAGTCCATTCAACATCATTTTTTAAACGTAATCTCTTCTAAAATTAAAAATAATGAAATTAATCATAAAAAGTTACTTGAAAATCTAAAAATGCATTCTCTTTTGTGTAGAAGAAATTGTCTAGATGTTATATGGATTTATAATCTACTAAATAATAAAATTAATTGTCCCGAAATTTTAAACTTAATACCCATGAACGTTCCTCAAGTATCTCCCCGTTCCTATCCAATGTTTTATATATCTATTCATATACAAAACTATAGTATAAACGCTCCGGTAAATCGAATATTGAATTTATGTAATAAAATAAATAACTTTGATTTTTATCATGATTCTTCAACATCATTATGGTCTATTTGTTGTAAAACGTTGAATTCATAATACCATAATTACATACACTTTTTTAGCTAACTTGTTTGTAACGTATTTAGTATTATTGAATTTTTATAATCATTTAATTATTAAGTTAATTTCACTATGTACTATTAGCTTCGATGCGAAGCTGAGAAGGTATTAATTTTACCATGATGTGTTGTTTTTTTTTTTTTATGTCTGTTGCCACTTTTTCTCAGCTCTCACTGAACCAATTNAAAAAAAAAAAAAATTTTTTTATGTCTGTTGCCACTTTTTCTCAGCTCTCACTGGACCAATTTCTTTCAACAACACGTCAAAAGATCACAAATCGTATCTAGTTGAAGATATTACCCTTAAAAATTGAAAAATTTTCCCTCATTCCCCACAAATAGGGGAAATATCCATAAAAATTACAAATTTAAAAATCGTTAAATATTGTCATTTTTTTCACTTTTTTTTCTTAAAACTTCCATAACTTTTTCAAAAATCAACAAATCAACATAGTTTTTTTTTTATACTAAAACCTTAGATATTTACCTTTTGTTTGATATAATTTTGTTGAAAATCTAACACTTAACCTGTTCATGGGGGGGATTTAAAATAGAAACTTTTTAAAAAAAACTCACTTTTTCAACTTAATTTTTGAAAATGTTCTGGAAATACTGCGTCCTTTAAATATATACCAAATTAAAGCTTATTTTATGTGCTATAAAATGAAAAAAAAAATTTGTCCCGACACTTTATCTTCTGCATGTAAACTGCTGCCGTAGTTAAAAAACGCTAATTTTGTGTTAAAATTTTTGATTTTAAATTTTCAACTTAAAAGTGCTATAACTTTTCAAAAAATGTAATTATCAGCACAATTTTTTTTTTTCTAAACACATTATAAGTACATCTTTCATTTGACATACTTTTTATTAAAATTGGACAATTTCCCCATATATAGGGGGCATTAAAAACTTGAAACGTTGTATAAAAAATAGAACTTTTTCAACTTAACTTTTGAAAGTGTTCCGGAAATACTGCGTCCTTTAAAAATGTAATATTTGCGATAAAAATCACCTTCTATAAGGATGTTTTTTGTACTTAAAACTGCCATAACTTTTTCAAATATTAACAAATCAAAATAATATTTTTTTATATTGAAACCTTAGGTAATTTCCTTTCGTTTGATATCATTTTTTTTGAAAATCTAACACTTATTCTGCTCACAGGTGGGATTTAAAATAGCAACTTTTTTTACAAAACTTTTTTAACTTGACTTTTGAAAATGTTCCGAAAATACTGCGTCCTTTAAATATATATCAAATTAAAGCTTATTTTATGTACTATAAAATAAAAAAAAAAAAATTTGTCCCGACGACCTATCTTCTATGCGCAAATGGCTACCGTATTCAAAAATATGCTATTTTAACAAATTTTTTTTTTTAAATTAAACACTATCTACAGATTTGCATCGAAGCGTTTTTTATGGTAGTGATTTTAATCACTGTCTGATATCATCTATACTGGATACAACTATGCCACGACCCCACTGTGCCGCCACCCCACTGTGCTGGGTTTTTTTTTTACTATGTGGTACTTTTTGTGGCTACGATTTATTTTGCCAACCCTCACTACACCTACTTTTTTCAACGATACGTCAAATGATTACAATTCGTATTTAGTTTAAGTTATTACTCTTAAAAATCGAAAAAATTTTCATTATTCAAAAAAAAAGTAGCTAAACCATGTTTTTCCATACAAACAATTAAAATCATTAATTTCTAATATTCTTAAAGTATTTATTGTCGAATTAGATTTGATATGATAAAAGTATTCAACTACAAAAGTAAATAATTTTACTTTGTAATTTATTCATTTTTGAACTCTATTTGTGTGTGCTACTACCAGTCTATAATATTCCAAATTTTTTTGTAATATGTTGCTATAAAAATCATAAATTAAAAAAAAAAAATTATTTTTAGTTTAATCTGAATTTAACAATGGATTTTTACAGTTATAATCAAATTGTATAATACGCTCAATTGAGTAAATCTTTTGAACAACTTTGTTTTGTTTGGTTCATTTAGTTAAAGTAAATCATTAAAATTAATTAAGTTCTGAATATTTCCATTGTAGAATCTTTTTAAACACCAAAAGTTATTAGGAAATGATTACTATTATTTCTATTTCAGTTATCTATTACGATAAAAATGCAAAAAAAACCAATTTTTCAGAAAAATGTACTGCAAATAGTAATTATAAAATTTCCTGATTGCATATTAATCTTAACAATTTCATTTTTTTCTATATAATAATATCAATTTCAAACTTGTTAGTTGTGCTGAAAGTTATGGTAATAAATTCATTTTTTTTTTTATTATTATAAACATTCACTTTAATGGACGAAATAAAGAAGGTTAAAAATTATTACTTATAACATATTAAAAATCAATATCAATAAATAATAATTTGAAAACAATTCAATATAAAAATTATATAATATATAATTAAAAGAATTACTAATCTGGGTATAATTAAGGAAATAGAAGTTGATGTTGCTTGTAATGATCCATCATTTTTTTAGAATTAAACATTATCTACTGATTTGCATCGAAGCGTTTCTTATGATAGTGATTTTAATCACTGTCAGATTAAATCTATACTGGACCCAACTATGCATCGTCCCCACTATGCCGCGACCCCACTGTGCTGGGTTTTTTATATTGTAATTGTTTTTTTTCTATGTTATCTGTACTATTTGCCTCACAGGCGTAATTATCCATTATGATGAAATAAACAAATAAATAAATATGTATGATGGCACTTGTACTAGGGTAAAAAGTGTGGGAGGAGTAACTGAAGGTTTAAGTCCTTACTTATTTTCTATAGTGATGGATGAAATAACTAGAGAAATACAAGGAGAGGTGCCGTGGTGCATGTTGTTAATGGGAGAAAATAGGGAGGAAATTAATCAAAGGCTAGAGGTGTGGAGATCATCTCTTGAAAAAAAGGGTCTAAGAATAAGTAGGAATAAGACAGAGTATATAGAGTACGAGTTTGATAAAGGAGAACACGAGGTAGGTGAAATAAGGAAACCGGTGACAATAGGCGAGGACGTGATTGGAGAGGTGGAAAGTTTTAAGTATTTAGGATCAGTTGTGCAAAAGAGCGATGGTATTGACGAAGTTGTAAGACACAGGTTTAAGTGCAGGTGGTTGAAGTGGTGAGAAGCGTCTGGTGTCTTATGCGATTAAAAAATTACAATGAGGTTGAAAGGTAAATTCTACAAGACTGTAGTGAGACCTGCTACGATGTATGGTTCAGGGTGTTTAGTGGTTGATAAGAAAGTAGAGCAGAGAATGAGTGTAGCAGATATGAGAATGTTTAGATGGATGAGTGGAGTGACTAGAAAAGATAGAATAAGGACTGAACATATAAGAGGGAGTATAAGTGTAGCGTCAATCGTTGTATAAGATGAGAGAAAATAGACTTAGATGGTCATGTTATGAGAAGAGAAGAATTGGAAGCCGTAAGAACAGTTGTAGAAATGAATGTTGAAGGAAGAAGAGGTAGAGGAAGACGAAAAAGAGATGGAGAGATACGAATGTGATACGAGGCCATCTGATGTGAGCGTAGAGGATGTGGGAGATCGTGTCAAGTGGAAGTTTAGGATAGGGGTGGCCAACCCCAAATAGTTGGGATTAAGGCGAGGAATAAGAAGAAGATGACCGAGTAATGGATCGAATGCGTTGTGCTGTTATACCGGCCTATCTACATTCTACTATTATATTTTAAAAATGGCGACAAATTCATTGGTTGATTTCAATTTGATTGATAGATATTATGAAATTTAATACTGAAGTCGATCAAATCAAGTAGTAAGAACGACAAATACAAATAAAACAAAAGTTTATGAGCAAACTGGCAACGTGGTATTGGAAAGCGTAAAGAACTATTTTAACGTTTACCCCTTTGCAATTATACAAACTTATTGAAGGAACGTTGTCAGTTTGTTGGGTAAGATCCATCGTTGCTTAAAGTATTTTATTATTATTAGACAAATTATCTCTTAATTCTGGTGTAGAGTTAAGGTGGTGTAAAAGAGGCACACAAATAAGGTGAACGACACAATATGAATGGAATTGTAAGAAGCTCTGGGTTGTATATTGTTGTACTTAACACCACGACGATAACGCTTATGTGTAACGGTACTGTTTTCTGTGGTGCGGTAGCTTAGGAGCTGGCAATACTGCGGAGTGTCATACAATACAGGACTCAACGGTGTGGTCGTGTTAATTCATAAATTAATAAAAAAAACATTAAAATGACAAAGACTTAAGATGTTTTTATTGAAACTATAGCGCAAATTTAACGAACGCTGAACAACAGTTTTAGCTTGCGCGATTTTTATTTGATATTTAATTTTTACATATTTGCTAATAAACTACGATTGTTTTACCTTTTTTGTAAATAATTTTTTCAAGACATTCGTTATTTTCATAGCGAAAAAAAACTGTTGAGACTGCTGTTTATCACTATACACTCTGACTTACTTTTAACTTAAAAGTTCAATAAAATATATTTTAATATAGTTTTTAGAATAAATTAATAAATAGCTATTTTAATTAATTTTAATAATAGCTTATATTATTATTTTTTAAATATATGTTCATCATTAACATATGTTTTATTAAGACGCTGCAGCCATTAGGAATTACATTAATAAATTTTACTACTAAAATATGTGTTAATTCAAAATATAATAATTTTAACAACATTGTTTCAGCATTGGAAATGAATTAATGTAATAGAACTTAATTATAACTTGTGACGTAGCCAATAGGTAGTCCTGGTAGGCCCGGGCCTACCAAGGTTTTCTCAACAACGTCTACGAATAAAATAAAAATATTATTCGTCACTTCTGAGGGCCTACCCAATATAAATATTCTAGCTACGCGCCTGATTTTAACAAATAATTTCTTTATCAGTTACGACCTAAAAAAGTATAACACTTTTTTTTAAATTGTTAAAGTAAAACATCATGTGAGAAAATGGGTTTATTAGTATTATTAATTAATTACGTTAATTTGTAGATGAGGCTAAACGCTTAATTATATGTCTGTATAAGTACGTGTAAATTACACTTTATGTTATTTGAGCGCACGACATATTTCAGGAAGTCGGACGGGCAATAGCATGTACGTCGGTAGTTATTGTACAGTATAGCCTGGAATTATTTGGAATTTCTCGTCAGTAACGGACGGTCCGTGTAATAAAACAAATAGAATTTATAAATTCAACAGTTAGGTTTACATACATCAATTATCCAGAGACCTGTTCTCATAATATCCTTAATTTTATGTGATAAAGGTCGATAAGTCGCCATAAGAGAATCCTTTATTTTTTTCATTCCAGTTACAGAATACTCGACGCTTATTTGATCTTTAATTCTGTTCCACGCATCATTAACGGCACTTTGATTTTTGTGTAAGGGATATTTTAGGTTCCATATTAATGATTCCTTTTCAATGAACGCTAAAAATTCTAAGGTTATTTCGTTTGACCATTCCATTTTTTAATAAAATAAGTACCAGTAGATGTAGTCAAAAATGTTTATTTTTAATATTTAGGACCTAAATATTAAAATATATTTAATACTCTTATAAAATACTTAAAAAAAAGAAAAAAATACAATGTGCACATCCACCATAAATAAAAACGGGACATCAAATAATAAAATGTTTAAAGTAATTAAAATATATGTTAAGGAGTGGCAAGCAATGACATGTCATGTTTTTTTTTCAAGTCCTTTAACTTGTATTGCATTTACCGACAACTGTTGGAAAACAACGACTGACTCGGCGAGTAAAAATTATCGTCATGCTTTATAACACTAGCAGACAGACACCAACTTACTTTAAATGAAATTTTTATGAGGGGTAAATTGTCAAATAAAATTTTGGTGGGCCCTAAAAAGTATTTGGATCCTATAAAATGTGATCAAGTTCAAAATAAATTGAAACTTTTAATAAAAGCAGAATCTCTAATGCGAATGAGTTGGATTGAAGTTAAAGGAACTCGCTATAAAGTGAATAGTGTCCTGACACTAGATATCTTGGATGATAATTTGCCAAAATTTGCTACTATAAATGATATATTTCTGTTTGGAACTGATCGTGTAATATTTGAGTGTAAGGTTTTAAAAACATTAGATTTTGATGAACATGTTTTTTGTTATGAAGTAGTTGTACCAATAGTAGACGATATTTGCTTTGTGTATCATGACTTTCTTTTTAGCCCTATACCAAATAGCTTAAATGTAGTGTCAAATGGTACTAGGTACATAACTTTAAGAAGCCCCTTGTAAATAATAACTAATTGTATTAATTATTCATTATGATTATTTGTTGAAATCTTGTATAAATTTCACTCATTTTATTATTTGTTTCCTTTAATATAAAGGTGTTTTTATTAACTTTCTTAAGTTGCCACTTATGTAGATATCACTATTTTATTGCATTGGTTTTTTTTTTATTATATGTATACTTTACTGAGATATTATTTGTATTTTTATAAGGCTGCATTAATATTAATATTAATAATAATTTGTCAAACTAGTTCGTAAGATATTTATTCTTAATGATTTTATATATATTTTTCTAATAATCTCTATGTAATTTTCAGAAATATTATTAATATTTGTTAAATTAATAAAAAATATTGAATAAAATTAAATTTGAAATATATAAAATCGTATTTAGTTGTATTGATTACATTTGTATATTTTTTATAAATATTTTGTAAAATGTGTCTTAATGAAATAAAAAAATTGAATATCATATCATATAATGTCATCATTTAGTTACTTCGGTTACCATTTCTATATTAGACAACAACAAATTTTATTTGATTAATGAATTTGGTAAATCGAAAAAATAAAATTATTATCGTTATCATACGAGATCATATACCTATAGCAAGAGTATAGTAAAAATAACGGAACATTTGGTAACTGTGAAAGTACAGCTATGTAAATTCCACAAAAATGATTCGCCCTCAACTAACACAATGGTTGCGACAACAAAACGTTTTGTAATACTAAAATGTTTTTAACAAATCGTTTTGTTAGCAACAAACAATGATTTTTATTGTGAACACCAAAAATTAGTAGATAATATATAATATTTGTTTGCTACTTTTATACATTTTTTGTTGCCGTAACAAAATGCAGACAACAAAATTCGTTTTGTAACGATAACAAAGATTACTGCTGTCACTGAGTCAACAGAATTTTTTGTTAAATTTACCAAATTCTGGTTATCTCTACCAGATTTTTTTTCCCGTGTACTATTATGCACATCCTACACGACTCGTGAAGCACAACGATTGACGAATATTTGTAAAGCACACGAGCCGTGCGGGACCGGCTTTACGACTGGATCAAATGCCAAGTTACACCAGTGAACTACAAGTGACGAATATTTGGCAAGTTCACCAGTCGTGGGAACCCGGCTACCAGTGTAGTTTAAGAACGTATGTTTACATTTCTTAGAATAGTACAAAGGTTAAAAGAACACAATTAATATACAGGTGTGATAGTTCACACAAAACAGATGTTCAGTAAGTAAGGAAACAGGTGAATTGTTATAAACAATGAGAACAATAGAAACCCGTTTCCTTAGTCACTGAACACTCTATATAGCTGTAAGCGTAGTACTAGGTAAGATATTGTTTTCTTTAGCTAAGTGACCATTTTCCGTTGTACAAGTATATAAGTTGTAACCCTTATATTACAAATTATTGTAGACATATTATTATTAAATATTCTATTAATTAATTGAACATTAATTATGTATGTTTCCCATTGATATATAAATACAAGAACTGCGCGTCGCCAGTGTGTCATCCCCATCATATAACCACTTCTAATGGCAAACTAAACGAAGAGAAATAATATTTTCAATACTTATACATAAGAATTGACAAATTAATATCTTCTATAGTGTGTAAGTCATGAATTAACATAAAATGAACCGTTAAGGTCAGCGTGAATGTGAAATGCGATGAGATTTTGCTATTGAAATTACGTAGAAGGGAAATATTCCGCCACCAGTGAGCTCTAATGGCGAATATGTTTTCAAAGTACAAAATTGTATGAGTAATCGTAAAAGTACATATAAAAAAAAACCCAGCACAGGGGGGTCGCGGCACAGTGGTGACGTGGCATAGTTGGATCAAGTATAATGATATCTGACAGTGATTAAAATCACTATCAAA
Organism: Daktulosphaira vitifoliae; assembly: GCF_025091365.1. NCBI lineage: Eukaryota > Metazoa > Arthropoda > Insecta > Hemiptera > Phylloxeridae > Daktulosphaira > Daktulosphaira vitifoliae. Next base: position 88,177,885 of record NW_026099572.1, read on the forward strand.
AATAAACGCTTCGATGCAAAATCTTTAGATAGTGTTTAATTTTAAAAAATTGGTGGATTATTCCAAAAGCTACTTGATCTGCTGGTTCCTTATTAATATTCTGATTAAGATAAAGTATGTCGAATGAAAAAGGANAATGGTCCGATTTAAAAAAACAGTATGTCGAATGAAAGATCTATATAAATACTACTTCTCATAAAAAAATTGTAATGATCCATACATTTTTCAAAAAGTTGCATTATAAAGTTAAATATAATATAAATAATAAAATCGAGAATTTTCACACGAAAAAAGCATTCGGTAGCCATTTTCACCATGAAGACAAAATAAAGTCTGAATTTTTTTTTTGCATAATAAAGTACATTACATTAGCTTTAATTTAAGATATATATAAAAGTGTCAGACCTTCCGGAACATTTTTAAAAGTTAAGTTGAAAAAGTTAATTTTTTGTGAAAAAGTTGTCATTTTAAATCCCCCCCTGTGGGCAGCAAAAAGGTCAAATTTACAAAAAAAATATACCAAATGATAAGTAAAGACATCAAGCATCTATAAAAAAAAAAAAATTATATTGATATGTTGATTTTTGAAAAAGTTACGGCAGTTTTTAGTAAAAAAAATTGAAAAAATTAGCAATTTTTAAATTTGTAATTTTTTGGGAGGTTTCCCCCATTTACGGGGAACGAGGGCATTTTTTTCAATTTTTGAGGGAAATGTCTTCGACTAGATACAATTTGTGATCTTTTGACGTATCGTTGAAAGAAATCCGTTCGGTGAGAGCTGAGAAAAAGTGGTAACAGACACAAAAAAAAAAATAAAATAAAAAAAAAAACACATCATAGTAAAACCAATACCTTCTCATCTTCGCATCGAAGCTAAAAGTAGATGGCGCTATTACTTCACTACTACGCACACTCTATGGAAATATGTAATAAAATTGAATCGCCTATTAAGGCCTTGTGTCCAGTTCATTTTACCAATAATTTAAAAGTGATACTATATTACATGGATAAAACGAGCACTAGGCATCTTTTATTCCATTTCATTTACCTCTAAAACGGAGGTCATGACCGAAATAATATCACTGATATGGTAAGAGAATTCTTTAATGTGTTCTATAAAAAAAAAGAATTGCTTCTGTTACAAGACGTAAGGGGTGAATATAAAAAGTACTTAATTTATGATTATCAATCTTTACAACTATCTCAAAAAAATTACTGAGTCTCTTTAGTAGGAAATTGAGGCTGAAATAGAAAATATTTAAACATCACGAGAGTTTAAAAATTAACTACTTTTTTTTATATTATTATTTTCTATTGATAGTGTAACTGATCCTGTTAATCCTATATAGTATGAAGTTTAACACTTTCAAATTATTAATTAACTCTTGAAATTATTAATTAAGTTCAAAATATAAAAACACTTCATGGGAAGCCAATATAAAGCAAAATACTAAAATATTTATAGTTTATATTTAGTACCTAAAAACAGAAAAAAATTGTCAAATGTGCAATGAGTTCAGATATTATTAACCCATTAGAACCAAAAAATATATATTATGAATTGAAATTTGAAAATAACTTGTGTTTTTGACTCGAAAACACATTTTTTTGATATAACACATTTACATTAGTTATTAAAGAAATTCTGTTACACTTCTAATTAGTAAATGTATAAATAATAAAAATTACTAGTAATTATGAAACGTAAATTTTATTTAATTGATACAAGCCAATCATGATAATTTTGATGAACATACTTGAAAAAAAGAATAAACACTGATTAAAAGTAAATACTTTTCAAGTTCAAAACAATAATATTACATTCTTGGTTTGAAATCAATTTAATATTGTTTTATTCATAAATATCAACAGACAATAAATGATAAATCTCTTTAATACTTTTATATTATTCAAGCTATTACTTGCCACTTTCAAGAGTGCGGATTTCAGCTAATACTTCAGCTTTTTTTGCTATTTTCTTTCTCTGGTCATTATCAATTTTTAGTCCTTGGGCAACTTTAAGTTCTAGTTCATCAATTGTTTTCAATTTTTTTTTTAAGTTTCTTATTCTTTTAGCTGCTTCGACTGAAATCTCAACAACAGGAGCAGGAGCAGGCTTTCCTTTAGGTTTAACCTCAGCTTTAACATTCTTCTCAGTCTTTTTGGTTGTTGCATTAGTATTCTGCTGAACTGGAACAGGCTTTTTATCAGATTTTTTAGCCTGATTAGTGTTGGCCAATGTTGGTACAGATTTGTTATCATTCGCCTTATTTGCTTTAGTTTCTTTTTTAACTTCTTTAACAGGTTGTTGTTTTTTGGCATCCTTCTGATTACTTTTTTTATCCTTCTTATTGTCTTTTTTAGCTTCTTTAAGAGGTTCAGGATAAAGAAGTCTAAAAAAATTATATGACATTAAAACATATAAAATTATAACATGAATATAAAGTCATCATCGTTCAAGAAGTAAATTGGTAATTTAATAGTTTTAAATTTTTTTGTTCTATTAAAGAATTTAAAAACTCTTAAATAAATAAAAAATAACAATTATTTGATATTATATATCTTTACCTTAGAGCATTGATATTTTTAATGAGTTTATTAATCTTAATTACTTTAATTTGGAACTTTATTCATTTATAAAAATTGTTTGAGACACCATGAAAATTTATCATACATACAGAATGTATATAGAGGGGGTCAGTAAGTTAAAAAGATTTTTATTGTTATCATAACAATTTACCTGTTTTCTTACTTACTGAACACTCTGTATACAGTACCATAAGAAAATATTATATTCTAGGAGAGAAGTGATCTCTCATATATCCCCATAACTAAATTGTTAATTAATATACATTGATAAGTGTTAAGAAAAACAAACAAAAATACCTATTAGTCATTAATGTACTCAGAATGACTACAATAAACTACACAGGGCAAGTCACAAAGATATAACAAATCTAAGAACTTGTGATTTTATTATCACTTGTTTAAAATTTTTCTTTTTTTAACAATTATCTTACTTAGACGTTCTAGTTATAATGTTTCTTATTTATATTTAATAAGTAAAAAATACAACAATTTTTTAAAATAGCCATTTTTTATAAAAAAATGTTGATGGGTCAATAACAATTTATGGACTAGTACTTATCAAAATACAAATATTTAAATACATAGAGTGGGTATAATATGTGAGCAGAGTATACTACACTAGTACAGACTGCTCCCATCCATACTACATAACTATTAATGTATTAAAATGCTTGTATTTGATAAGTACAGTGACAGATTTTTTAAATTTTTCTTAATGGGTGGTCTTAAAGAATAAAATTTACTTTGAATAGGTATCAGTCTTGCCTTATATATTAAATAATGTAAACATATTGGTGTTTAAAAAGAGTCCAAAACCCTTAGCTCTCTGTAAATCTGCCACTTATTCTAAATTTGTAATCTATACATCAAATTTTTTCTAAGAAAAGGGCTAAATAATAGCTTTTATGGGATTAAAAAATTGTTTTTCTTATAAGTGATAGATCATTAAAAATATGCTTTAAACAAAATCTAAGAAGGCAATATTCATAAAAAAATTCCAGCAAAATGATTATTAGTTAAAAATTATTTGATTTGTCATACTTTTGTGATTCATTCTGTTTAAATACACGAAGTCTTAAACTCTAATAATTATTATAAAAAATAAAATGATTACAAGTTCACTTCTAGTACAGAAGCATAGATTTTGTAGATTTGAGTTAACTATATTTTTAAAATATTCTGCCTTTAAAAGTCATACAAATAAATTTTATAGTAATATTTAAACGATTAGTAACTTTGAAAAATCAGTCAATAATATTTATATAAAATAGACTTAAATAGAACTTCCTGAACATTCTTGTGTCGTATGAAAAAATTTATTTAAAATATTTTAAATATCTGAAGATTTTGTTTTTGATATAACATTATATAAATAACAATTTTCTTTTTTCTTTATAAGTAATGTTACTATTAAAATATATATTTTAGTTTAAATTTATTTCTATACTTCAAGTAATATAAACTTATTTTAATGGTAACAGATCAAGTATTTTCCTCGATAAAAATAAGAATCAATTAAATAATTCAAATTATTATATTAAAATACTTGTACTAATAAATTCAAACCTAATAAAATTTCATATTTAAAGAACATTAAAACATTATTTGCAATCACACGTCTTATATTATGCTTACTTAATTACTGCTTCCAAAGTAGCAATTTCTTTTATAACTAAGTTTTTCTTAGCTATTTTTTTTCGTTGATCACTATCAATAGAAGCTCCTTCTACAACTTTAACCTCCAACTCTTCTATGTTTTTTAATTTTTTTTTCAAGTTTCTCACTCTTTTTACAGGGTCTGTTCCTGGTTCTTCATCAGGTTTTTTCTCGGGCTTGGTTTGTTCTTTTTGTTTTTGTACCACAGCAACCGGCATATTGACTTTTTCTTGTTTGGGTTGCTGTTTTTCTGTTAAAACGTTTTTATTGGATCGCTGTTTGTTTGAAGAATCAGATGGTATTGGTACACCGGGTGGAAGTTTAGGCTTGTTAGAAGCAAATTTCTTTCCTTTGGATTCGTATAGCGCAACTTCGTCTTGAGGAATATAGTTTTCCTTCAGTCGTCGTTCTTTACGCCAAGTACCGTCAGGACGCTGAGTAGCTGGAACGTAGTAACCTTTATCGTCTTTTAATATAGCAGAAGTTTGGTCCAAATATTGATGGGCCATTGGCTACTTACCAATACTTATTAAGTACTGGGCTGTAATCTCAGAAAAAAATTTCCGATTAAAAGAAAACTGGGACACCACGCTATTTTAAAGAATGTATAAACGAAGCTCATACCTCATACCATTAGCGTGTGCTTGTGAGAAACCCCTCTTATCATTCGTTAAACTGTCGCTGTACAAGGAGTATAAATAACTATAGAGCTAACCTTTGTTTAATGTTTTAAACAGTCTCAAAGAGGTTGAATACCAGTAAATTGTAATCATATTTTTATATTTGAAAAAGTAAACACTTGAATGATATGACTTAGGAGAAAATATTTAAGTAAATTACCAATGATCAAAAATTCCGGACTAAATTATTAGTATTAAGTTTTAGTGAATTGAAATTAATATAAAATTATCATAAAAAATAGTTTATCCATCTGTACTCTATATTATTTATAAAAATTTTTATTCATAATATATATGTTTTATAAAGTTTATAGTAAATTTACTAAATTGAATTTATTAATGATTTTTCTTTTATTAATATAAAGAATTTTTGACAAGGAATTCATAATATTATATTTAAATTATTAAAGTAGTTCTTTATCTTAAATAAACATACTTAAAATCTTAAAGCATTTGTAAAAATGTCTGATGAATCAGTAGAGGAGAGTCAAGAAATTAATAAAGTTGAAGAATGTGTAATTATCAATTCTAATTTCATAGAGGTAATTAAGTATTACTTTGTATTCATGAGTTGTTTACATTTTACTTTATATTCTAATTCTCGAACCAAATTAAATTCAACTACAGAATACTTTTTTTGTAATTATAATCCAAACAGTAAATATTCTTTTTATTCACCTATGGATTTGGTAAAATTCTATTACCTATTGTATTTTAAAAATGTGGAATCTCAAGTTATTATAAAATGATAAAAATTTGTAAATTTTGCTATTAACTTCTGAATTAGAACTGTCAGAGTTTAATTAACTAAAATAATATTTTAAGCAGTTATGTAGTACCTTTTGAAGTTGTGTAATTAAAAATTGAGTTGGGTTAGATAATGATTAAAGTGAGCTACCTGGAAGTATATCTGAGGGTAATGTTTTCAGTACTATTTTCTGGTTTTGAGTTATTCTGCTACTGTTGGTCTTATTAGTTTCATGTTATGTTTTCTCTCATCTGTTTAACTTAGTAATATCTTAAACTACATGTTAAGTGGGTTCCTTTGATAAACCCATTATCGTATAAAACTTATATAAGGTCATTGATATGTTTTGTTTTAGTGTTTTTTGACTAAGAGTTCACAACATTAAAACATATTATCATAATAAAAAACATTAACAAAATATTGAATAACACAAACAACTGAATTAAAAATTTGAATGTATACAAGTGACAAACTACCTAGAATATTACTATCCACATCATATAAGAATAAAGTCTGAAATTTAATTCCTTAATAAATTTTTGACTTATCTTAATGTATAAAGTATTAAATTGATCACAACATTGAAGTTAGAACTCTTTTTTTATCTATTGTTGTAAACTACTTGTATCATGATGTTTTCTTTTCTTTTTTTTATATTATGTTTGGATATAATATTTGGCTAAATTAATTTGTAACTTAAAAGTCTACTAAATATTTAATATTGAAATTGAGCAAGTTATTATTTAAGTAATAGTTGCTAGATGGAAAAGCTTAAAAATTTAACCATTATATTTACATAACTTTTTGGTTTGTCTTATTATTGTATTTTTAATTATAAAAATAACTACAAACATACATTGAATTGTACAGAAAAAAAATTGTTTATTACCAACTACTGACAAAAGAAGTATTTTATTGAATTAGGAAAGGGGTACTAATTTTTGATTTGGGGGTGTTATTTTAAAGCTGGAGAGTGCTGCAGAAACCGTACTAGTTGCATTCATGACCAGGAGAAGGCCGATATCACCAATGCACTAGCTTGAAGCCCCATACTTAATAATGTTTCAGACATATAGATAATATCCAACATAAACAAACTAAACTTAACCCAACCCAATAACTTGTAAATATAGGTAAAGAGCAAAAAAAAAAAACCAGAAATATCTAATGCCAACACTAATTAGCTAAAATAAGTATTAAGATTGATTGATTCCTATGAAAAATGGTATACAAAAAAAATATTATTGTTTGAATTATTATAGTATATTTTGTTTTAGGAAAAATCAATTAAAGAAAAACAAATTAATAAAAAGGATTCTAGTAGTATTGATGAAGATAATGAAACATTCATTTTAGATGGTAAATAATGAAAAACTTTGTTAAGGATGTCAAACCTTTTTTTTATAGTAGGCGATTTCTTAAAAAAAAAACAATCAAAAAACTTTGACATCATATATTACATAAAACTTACCTTTATTATCCAGCTTATTTGTGTTAAGGAAAATTTGGTTAAAAATTGAATAATACATATCTTGGGTGATAGTCTACAGTTGTTATGAATCTGTTATTTTAAAAATCACACTTGTTACAAGAATTTAATTTTACAGGAGACTTCATTAATTATTTTTAATTTTCTGTGAACTTTTAATGTTATTTAAATTAAATTTTTTTGAAAAATACTCATAGATATAATAATTTCTGAAATGTTGAAGTTTATAAAAAAATTGATAGGACTTTTTTATTAAAAAAAATGGAGTTTGGACTTACATGATTTTTTCAGTACAGGGTTTCAGATTTTTCTTTGTTGGTAAATCTTGTTTCAAGATAGTATTTGGTTCAATTTGAAAAAAATTAATAGTAGACATGTATCAATAATCAATTTCTCAGTCATATTCTCTCCTATATAAAGTTTCATAACATGTATATACATTGTATATTTATTATAAAGATTTTTTTTATGGATAAGAAATATTTCAAGATACACAAGATTAATGCTGTACTTATTTATGAAGAAAAAAAAGAATTTCTAGGAAGTGTATGATTTTTAAAACCAACAAATATTTTAATCATGTTTAAACAAAAATAATAGTTAAATATAATTATGAAGCACATTTTGACACATAAAAAGCTCCTATAAATTTTGGTTGGGTTGAGTAGAATAAAAAAAAACAGTCAATTCAATTGTGGATTGAGGTCCTTTATCTGGATAATAAATCATGATCAAAAATTTACTTTTAAATAATAACAATTATTTATTTTTTTAGAAATAGATTATAATTCATGTAACTATGAAGATTTACCAGAAGGTTGGAAAAAATATGATCATGATAGTGGTATGCCAGTTTACTTACATGAAGAAACTAGAGTTTGCACTTTTTCAAGACCATATTTTCTAGGTGTTCATAGCCTCAAAGTAAACACATAGAATAGTTTTATAAAAAAATGTATATGTATTAGCTCTAAAATATGAAATTTTATAATTATAAAAAATATATATTTTATTTACTTTAATTATGACAATTGATCAAAATAATCTAGTTTCATATTATCAAATATGCATTTTATTTCTATAGTATAGACCACAAGTTTGAATACATATGAGAAAACCTTAGTATTGTAAGGCTAGTATTTTAGATAGTAAATCTATTTTATGACAACTGTTTACTAATATTTGAGAATATTTCAAAAATTTCAATTTTCATATCATTCTTCAAATAGTTATAGTAATATTAAAAAAAAATTGTTTGTACACATAGATATCAAAGAAGGTCCTACCTAAGGGCTTAGAACATAAGAGGTACTGGTAGTAGGGGAATCATTTAAGGTTTTAGTGGCTAAATATTTATAACAGAATTTTATACCTTGCACACCCCAAATGATCCTTTTATTTGTTACAAAGTTGAATAACATATAACTTATTTAACCTATGAAAAATCATAATTTATAGAATCATGAAGTTCCCATATTAAATGTACCCTGTTTAGACTACAAGGAAAGATTAAAAAAGATGTCTGATGATTGTGGTAATAGTGGTTTACATAATGGTAAGTTTTATTTTATAAAACTCGATTTTACTTTTATTAAATGATTAAATTTTTTCAAGATTATCCTACAACATTAAGTCATGAAAAATATAGAGAATATTGTAAAAATGTTTTTCGATTTAAAAACATTAAATTCATGCGTTTTAGGTAATTTTAGATCAAATAGTTTTCAGTTAAAATTCTTTAATAGATCCATTTTATTTTAGTTCTTGGGATAAACGCCGTGAGTATATTCGTATGATTAAAGCTGATCGGAGACGAAAAGATTTACCAAAACTAAAAGATAAATCACAACTCATTTCATTCCCTATTCAAAACTCTATTGGTAAATTATTATAAGTATAGTTTATTTAAAGATAATGCTATTTTTTTTTACTTAATTATATTACATCAAGATAAAAATTCACCTAAATCTGATGAACATTGGATTATCAATTTAAATGGTAAAAGTTATGTTAGCATTTTACATGAATATATTCAAAGAGTTTTGAAAACACAGCCATCGTATGAGTTCAAAGAGCTTGGTAATTATGCCTTAACTGTCATTATTTCCTCTAATATTTAAAGTCTATTCATCATTAAAATTTAAATTTGACAATTTTAGAGTTGATCTTAGTAGTAATATACAGAATATTGAATTATAGTATTTTGAGTTTGAGAGAGGTTAAGAGTCATCTTTTGTAAATNGTTGATCTTAGTAGTAATATACAGAATATTGAATTATAGTATTTTGAGTTTGAGAGAGGTTAAGAGTCATCTTTTGTAAATAATTTTTTTAAAATTAGTTTTAAATTGTTTTTTTTTTTATCTTATTAATATTATTATTAATCCTTAGTATCAATTAAAAAATATGACTCTATCAAACATAATAACTATGTTTTTTTATTATTTTTGTTTGATATCTAAGTAGTGCAGAAAAATATTTTAGGAAAAATATGTTGTGTTCTATAATTAAAATTAATTTTTACAATTTGAAATTTTAAATAATTTTTTATGTTCTAAGTTAATAAATTTCCATTTAAAACATACTTATCCTTATTAAATGTTTAAATTAAATATTTTTATGAAGTTTTAAAATTAATTTTATCTAAGACTTTATCATTTATAAATTTAAAATTTAATTATTTAAATTGTACTTTACTTATAAAATATTATTTTAATATTAGAAAATGCTAGATACCCTTATTTAGCTACTGTTATTTTGGATGGCATGCAATATGGTGTTGGAATTGGATCTAGCAAAAAACAAGCAAAATTAGATGCAGCTAGAGCTACTTTAGAAATTTTATTACCTTCAGTTAAAGATCGTATTCAAGTAAATCGAAGACATGCTATGAATGAACGACAAGGAAACAGTAATTTTGGCGGAGCCACAGTAATAATTAATTTTAATAATGATAATAAATTTAAAAATATAATAAAATAATATTTTTAATGACACAGCTATTTGACGAACTTAACATAAAAGATTCCAGAATATCTGAATTTTGTGCTCAAGCTGCTGAAACTATGCCATATGATATGCTAAATATTTGTGTTAAAAGGTATGAATACATATATAAGGTGATTAATTTACTGTTGAATACTAAATTTTTCCTAAAATAATAATTATTATTTTGAATAAATGTTTGATTTTGTTTAATATTTTTAATGTCTCTCAATTTTTAAGTGGTTAAATACTTTTAAAGTACATTTCTTGTTTCCTCTAAGAATAACAATTTAATTTTTTTAAATGTCAATTTACATATTTAATTAGTTTATCTAATTAATAAGAAAATGCTTAGTTAATAACAACTTTTGAACCAGTATTTTGGGTATTATTAATATTTTTAAATATAGACTGAAGTTGAGGTGTGAATTACATTATTTTTATTATTAAGCATCACCCTACTCCTCTCACCCAATTATATAAATATTCATAATTCCTGAACTTCTAATTCAAAAGTTGTTATCGACTAGTAATTATCTTAGTTGGATTACTTTTTATTCTTCCCTACTAAAAGTCTTGTTTTATTGTTGTAAATCTGGTTTTCCATTCATCTCTATTTAAAGCCAGTCTTTTCATGTCTAAGTATTGATAACAGTTAGTTTGTCTTATAATTTCTTCCATATATGCCTTTCTAACTTTTAATCCCGTTTATTGGTTTTTCAATTATATTTGTCATAAATGGATCATGTCTCAGTAAGAAAGTGATCATTTTCTATTTCTTTTTTTAATTATGTTTAACAGAATTATTTTTTTCCCTACATGTTTTAATACTTCTATGTTACTTTTTATTTCTGTCCTTCTGACTTTCAACAATCTTCTCCATGTCCACATTTCCATGGCTTCTAACTTCTTCTTGTTTTGTCCATTGATGGTCCATATTTCATAGCCATATTAGTTTTAGTTATTAAAGAGATGGACATAATGCCCATGCAATCTGATCTATTGATTTGTACAATACAAAGTGGTCCATTGTACAAACCACATACTGAATTGTCTTGATTCAGTTTACACACTGAAGTGTTCGAGATGGGGGACCATTGGCTCTGACCCTTCTTGCAGAAGTGCAGGGTAAATTTTATCATAGCCTGCAGCTTTGAAACTGCCTAAGGCTTTTATTGCCTATCTTATTCCACTTGGGGTTATCACTCTCCTGGTTAGTTTTCAATCAGCATTGGTCAGTCGTTTGTCCTCTGTATCATGTGACTGTTCTGTTGTTAATTTCAAAGCCAGGAAAGTTTGTGTTCAGCAAATGTGATAATGTTTCATTATCATTATTGATGAGCATGCAGTCTGGCTGTAGTATTGCCTCTTTGGTTGATGTTACTGCTCCCCCAATTAGTATGGTGAGCATTAGCATTTATAACTAATATGAGTTCTAATTTTTTATTTTTACAATAATTAAAGACCATTGTTAGGTTCCTACCTGGGTCTGAGGCCTCATATGTTAGATATCTTGAAGCTACTATAATATTTTTACCATCGCTTAGTGTTACTCTAATAATAGACAAGTCTGCACTTTTTGCACAGTTTTAAATAAAAAAATTGAAAAAATGTCAAAAATTAGCGATTTTTAAATTTGTAATTTTTTTTAGAGATCTACTCTATTTACGAGGAACGAGGGAAATTTTTTCAATTTTTGAGGATGAAGACATTATCCTCTGACTAAATACAATTTGTGATCTTTTGACGTATTGTTGAAAGAAATCGGTTCGGTGAGAGCTGAGAAAAAGTGATAATAGACACAAAAAAAAAACATCATAGTAAAATTAATACCTTTTCAACTCGTATCAAAGCTAAAAATATATTCTCAAATTATTATTATTTAAAAAAAAATTTTGTTGAGCAATGATCAATCAATCATTTTGTATAACAGGTTGTTCGAAAAGTCCCAGGACTAACAAATAAAAACACATTTTTTTCTCGCAAAAATTGACTTTATTAATCGACATAGTTTCCTTTTTATAGTACTACATTCATTCGAGCGATGTTCTAACATTTCTATGTCTTTCAAATAGAACGATTTATCTTTGACCATAAAGTACGTCTTAGTTTTGGCGATGACTTCTTCATTCAAGCTGAATAGTTTTCCATGAAGCATTTGCTTGATATTTGCAAAAAAGTAGTAATTGCTGGGGGCGAGGTCTGGATTATACGTTGAGAGTGACAGCAATTCAAAGCCCAAATCATGCATGTTTGCCATCGTTTTTAATAATTTGTGACGCGGTGCATTATCTTGGTGAAACAGGATTTTTTTCTTCGTCATATGCAGTCTTTTTTCTCGCGATTTCAGCCTTCAAATGCTCCAATAACGCAATTTAGTAATCACTATCGATTGTTTTACCATGTTCGAGATGATCATGACTATAATACCATGTATATACCAAAATACCTTGCCAGCTAAATTGTTGCGTTTTTGGCGGCTTTGGAGCACTTTCACCGGGTTCAGTCCACTCAGTTACTTGTTGTTTCAATTCGGGAGTTAAGTGGTGGATACAAATTTCATCCATTGTCAAATATTGACGTAAAAATTCTTTCTTATTCTTGTTCAATAGCTCCAAACAGCTTTGTGAATCATCGACACATTGTTATTTTTGGTGTACTGTTAACAAACACAACACCCATTTCGAGCATAGCTCTTTCATATCCAAATGGTCATGTAAAATATGATGCACACGGTCAATTGAGATCTTTACAATGTCAATTATCTGATGCACTTTCACTTTACGATTTTCCAACACGATTTTGTGGATTGTTTTTATGTTTTCTGGCATAACTGCCTCACTTGGATTTCCTGAGCATTCAGCATCATTTGTGTCTTTACGACCGCGTTTAATACCATTGACATATAGTTGTTTTCGTCGGAGCAGAGTCCTTATAAAACTTTTCAAGCCATCCCTGGGGTTTCACAGTATTTTTTCCTACTAAATAGCAGTGTTTAATCAACGTAAGAACTTCGTTTTTATCCATTCTTTACCAATTACCAAAAGTAGATTCACTTCAATGACTGTAACTTAAGAATGCGTTGTTTAAATGTCATGAAATTTTAACACGTTTCTTTTGATGGTTGGCTCTAACTAAAAATCATAACGATAATTTATTAAAGTTGCTATTTATGCGTTAGTCTTGGGACTTTTCAAACAACTTGTTATTTTTTTTTTTTTATACAAATTCATTTTTGTAAATAAATTTATTTTATTTGATTGAGTGGAAATTTTTTTATATTTACACTATCCACAACTAATTAAGTTGCATCACTGATTACATTATTTAGTTAATTGTGCTTTATGAGTATGATGAGTTTCTCAATTTTAAGGATAACACTTTCAATAAACAATACATTGAAACATTTTAGATATTTTAAATTAAAAAAAACCTAGCACAGGGGGGTCGCGGCACAGTGGTGACNAAAAAACCCAGCACAGGGGGGTCGCGGCACAGTGGTGACGTGGCATAGTTGGATCAAGTATAATGATATCTGACAGTGATTAAAATCACTATCAAAAATAAACGCTTCGATGCAAATCTTTAGATAGTGTTTAATTTTAAAAAATTGGTGTATTATTCCAAAAGCTACATGATCTACTGGTTCCTTATTAATATCTCGATTAAGATAAAATATGTCGAATGAAAAAGGGTTTATTAAAAAATATTATTTCTCATAAAAAAATTGTGTGGATCCATAAACTTTTCAATAAGTTATAGCATTATAAAGTTAAATATAATATAAATAATGAAATCGAGAATTTTCACAGGAAAAAAGCATTCGGTAGCCATTTTCGCCGTGAAGACAAGTCCAGAGGTCAAATTTTTTTTTTTCAAATTAAAGTATATTACATTAGCTTTAATTTAAGATATATATAAAAGTGTCAGACTTTCCGGAACATTTTCAAAAGTTAAGTTGAAAAAGTAAATTTGTTGTGAAAAAGTTGTCATTTTAAATCCCCCCTTGTGGGCAGGTTAAAGGTTAAATTTATGAAAAAAAAAACCAAATGAAAGGTTATGATATTATGCATCTATATAAAAAAGAATTATATTGATATGTTCATTTTTAAAAAAGTTACGGCAGTTTTTAGTAAAAAAAATTGAAAAAATTTCGAAAATTAGCGATTTTTAAATTTGTAATTTTTTGGGAGGTTTCCCCCATATACGGGGAACGAGGGAAATTTTTTCAATTTTAAGGGTAATGTTTCGACTAGATACTAGATTTGTCATCTTTCGACGTATCGTTGAAAGAAATCCGTTCGGTGAGAGCTGAGAAAAAGTAGTAACAGACACAAAAAA
>NW_026099572.1:88192576-88222123 GCF_025091365.1 Daktulosphaira vitifoliae
TACCTTTCATTTGATATCATTTTTTTGAAAATCTATCACTTAACCTGCTCATTGGGGGGTATTTAAAATAGCAACTTTTTTACAAAAATTAACTTTTTCAACTTAATTTTTGAAAATGTTGCGGAAATACTGCGTCCTTCAAACATATATCAAATTAAAGCTTATTTTGTGTACTATAAAATGAAAAAAAAAAATTTGTCCCGACACTTTTTCTTCTACATTTAAACGGCTGTCGTAGTTTAAAAAACACTATTTTTGTGTTAAAATTTTTGATTTTCGATTTTAAATTTTCAACTTAAAAATGCTATTACTTTTTGAAAAATGTATATATCAGCACAAATTTTTTTTTCTATATACATTATAAGTACATCTTTCATTTGACATATTTTTTATTAAAATTGGACAATTTCCCCTTATATAGGGGGCGTTCAAAACTTGAAATATTGTAAAAAACATAGATCTTTTTCAACTGAACTTATGAAAATGTTCCGGAAATACTGCGTCCTTTAAACATATATCAAATCAAAGCTTATTTTATGTACTATAAAATGAAAAAAAAAAATTTGTCCCGACACTTTATCTTCTACATGTAAACGGTTGCCGTAGTTAAAAAAACACTATTTTTGTGTTAAAATTTTCGATTTTCGATTTTTAATTTTCAACTTAAAAATGCTATAACTTTTCGAAAAATGCATGTATCAGCACAATTTTTTTTTTTCTAAATACATTATAAGTACATCTTTCATTTGACATACTTTTTATTAAAATTGGACAATTTCCCCTTATATAGGGGGCGTTCAAAACTTAAAATATTGTAAAAAACATAGATCTTTTTCAACTGAACTTTTGAAAATGTTCCGGAAATACTGCGTCCTTTAAACATATATCAAATCAAAGGTTATGTTATATACTATCAAATGAAAAAAAAAAATTTGTCCCGACATCTTATCTTCTATGTGCAAATGGCTGTCGAAAATTTTAAAAAAAATGTAATGTTTGCGATAAAAATTACATTTTATCGGGATGTTTTTTGTACTTAAAACTGCCATAACTTTTTCAAAAATGAACAAATAAAAATAATATTTTTTTGTATTGAAACCTTAGATATTTCCCTTTCGTTTGATATAATTTTTTTTGAAAATCTAACACTTATTCTGCTCACTGGGAGGATTTAAAATAGTAACTTTTTTACAAAAAATAACTTTTTCAACTTAATTTTTGAAAATGTTCCGGAAATACTGCGTCCTTTAAACATATATAAAATTAAAGCTTATTTTATGTACTACAAAATGAAAAAAAAAAATTTGTCCCGACGATCTATCTTCTATACGCAAATGGCTACCATATTGAAAAATATACTATTTTTGTATGATAATTATGGGTTTTGTATTTTATTTTAATAGAAGTTGATGTTGCTTTTGCAATTATCCATCAATTTTTTAAAATTAAACACTATCTACAGATTTGCATCGAAGCGTTTCTTATGATAGTGATTTTAATCACTGTCAGATTAAATCTATACTGGACCCAACTATGCAATGTCTCCACTATGCCGCGACCCCACTGTACTACCGTTTTTATTTTGCATCTAGATTGATGTTCATTTAAAATTAATAAGTGGAGCTAATGAAAATTAAAAAAATGTATACCTTAAGGAGACTAAGTTTGACATTTTGTTTAATTGTTAGGAAACTTTATGGTATTCCTAAATAAATTAGGAAAACAATTTGAAATAATAATAATAATAAATTGTTTAAGAAATTTCGGAGATAATGCAAATGTGGATTGTCATATGGAAAGAATGCAAAGTGGTTCAGATTCAGAAATATTTTATCGATGTACTATGTCTATTAAAGAACATACAGCTACAGTTATTTGTAAAAATAAACGAGAAGGTCGCCAAAAGGGAGCACAAGCATTATTGAAGGTCACTTATCTGCTTTTTGAATTTAATTTAGATTTAAAAAATGTTATTATAATTATAAATTATAACATAAAATAAATTTATTATAAGGTAATATCTAAATAATAATAATAACCATAAAAACCTTATGCTTTACACAGTAGATAGGTCTGGTTAGGTTGGGTTTTTGTTTTAAATTAATAATATTTTTAATATAGTTTTAATTTTAAGTAATATTAGTCACAAGTGATCAATTTTTATTATATAATTATTGTATTAGGGCTTTTTGATCATTACAAAGAGAAATAAACTTATGCAGACCAAGACGAAAGTACGCCGGATTGGAGCTAATATATATATTTTTTTTTCAAAAAATATATTTAAGTTACATATAACTACCAAGTTTGTCAGATTAACAACTAAATCAAACAATAATAATATTTATTTTTCCAAGTCAATAAATTTCGCTCAGGATATAATTTTTAAGTTATAAGTAATGAATTATTGTCGTAATAGAAGTATATTAGAAATTGGGACTTATGAATTACATTTAAAACTTTCTAATTTTCTAAGACAATCACTGCGGAAAATCTTCGAACAGAAGATGTATCATATGATTAAATTAATTTCAAATCATAAAACTAATAAATTTGTATAAAAGTCCGGTACTTTAATTTTTTTAAAAATGGGAGGACGATTTAATTAGAAGTTACACAAACTTTTTTTTTCGTTGAAAAAACTGAAACACTTAAGTTGGGTCTTAAAACAAGTTTTTTATCGAAAAAATTTCCGATGGAAGGTAAAGGGGGCTTAGGAAAAAATTTAAAACATTCACGACTCATATCCAATTTAAAAAATAAAAACTGCTTTTATTTAAAATCAGATAATGGGAATTCCATAGTAATACTGAACGAAGAAGATTATTATGATAAAGTATCAAAAATGATTTAAAGAGGGTTTTTATTAAGAAATTAAATATAATCTATTAATTAAAATGATAAGGAAGGCTGTAAATGTTATCAATAGTTCAAAATTAATAATTTAAGAATAGTTCAGGTTTTTATTAAATTTTCAAATCCTAAAATACCTAAACTATATGTTTTGACAAAAATACATAAGCCAGGAAATAATAATGTGTCGAATATTAATTTAGATTATATTAATATTAATTATCGATAAATACAACAATTAGTTTTCTTAAAGGCTGGCTAAAGGATCAAAACAGAACAAGATAAAATAAAAGAGCTTATTAATTTAACAAAATTATGTATGAGTTAAACAATTTTTTAGTTTTAAAATAAATTTTATGAGCAAACTGTGGGCACAGCAATGGCAAATCCACTATCACCATTTTAAGCAGAATTTTTTCTAAGTAGGTTGGAAACAAATTTAAAACGTATCTATGGTGATTTTCCAAAAAATTGAGTTAAATGTAGATGATATTGTTGCGGTAATAAACAAAGATTTTAATACGGAGGTCTTCATACAACATTTATATTCTTTTTAATCATCGATTAAATTCACATACGAACAGGAAGTAAAGGAAATATTGCCATTTTCGGAAGAGTAGATGGGGAACTATATTTTGTAATTTATAGGAAAAACACACACACGTTCAAGTACATCCTGAATAACTCGAACCGCAGCTGGCAATACAAAATGACAGCTTTTAATAGTAAGGTTTACCAACTAGTTAATATTCCGACGAAGAAAAAAATTTTTGATAAAGTACTGTGGTTTGTAAGAGAAATAGTTAGATTTAATGGTAATAACAAAATAATAATTTCGAAATTAGTCCGAACACAAAAGTAGAATAAAGAAACGAGGGCAGCTAGTACACTAATTACCGCGGAGAAACAAAAAGTAATTAAATCACCCATTTTATATTATTCGGGCATCTCAAATGGACTAGATATAATTTTTAAGATCTTTGGAATTACTTAAGTTACATCTAAAAGAAATAATTTAAAAGATTTATTAGGTATCCCTAAAGATGAAGAAGAAAAAAGGGGGAAATCGAGCATTTATAAAATACAATGTGAAAGTTGTAATGATTGTTATGTAAGACTAGCAAATAAAAATATAAGTGTTAAGTTGATAAATTTCTGTTGGCTAAACATTAATTGACACATAATTACTCCATTAAAATAATAAAACTAATTAAAAACGTAAATAATTACATAGAAGTTAATATAAGGGAGGCAATAGGAATGTTAAAAAATAAGAATAATTTATTTTAGTGGGCCAAGCCATTGAAAAATTCATTATTAAACTTGTGCAAACTGGTAAAATGTGATAATATTACTTAGTGATAATGTCACTGTGATAAGGTTATTATAGGTATAAAGGGTTTTTTCCAGGTCGGAGTGTCAGTATGTGTTTAGCGTTGATGGTGGTAGCTTTATTTCCAAAATTCGTATCCGCGACTTTTTAGTAATTTTATTTTGTGGCTTTTTGAGTTAAATATTTTTTAATTTTAAGTAATATTAGCCACAAGTGATCAATTTTTGGCACATGAATTAAGCTATTTATACTAGGTTCAAAAAACTTAATACAATTTTAACATAGAAGATGAGCAAAATAAATTCATAGATCCCAGGCATGATGCTGTAGTAAATAGCTGAATAACGTCGATTTTAGTATAATACGGGGTTTAAGGCAATAGTAAGCAATTTTAAAATTCTCAAGTAATACAGTGGTGTCATATAGAAGGGAAATGCAGGGTAAGCAAATTAATAATGGTGGGAAAAAGAATATAAAAAGGAAACATAAAAAAAAGGATGGGGGACGATACTGGGCGAGACGAGACTGAACGTTTTGTCGAAAAAACGTCGAGTTACGAGTTAGGACGTTGATGTAAGAATAACTTAATAATTTTGTAAAATTTAATTAATTTTTGTGTTAAATTTTTATATTATATTTGACTTTGTGTTTAATACGTTTTTAAATAAAATATCTATATAAAAATCTGGCTTTAGCGCAAGTATTTTATTTACCGTGTTCTTAGAATTTGTGTGTGTGTGTGTGTGCGGCTAGAGTCTAGGTTGGACTGCTGGTCCTTTAGTCAATCTTAATAATTAGTGTACGAGCTGGCTAGTTTTTGGGCTTAACCGTCCTTTAGTGGGTATAGTAAAAAGGTAGTTGTGCTGGTGGCTGACAAGGAGCCACCCTTCAGTCTGCTACTTTTGAGCTAGACTGTGCTGACGGGTCTAAACTCTACCTCTTTAGTAGTCCACTAATTTGAGAGATTGGGGCTGATCAGTTTATCCAACGGGAGGAGCTCGAACGACGAACTCATCGTCAATATATATATATATAAAACATTAATAATCTTGTGTTAAACTTTTGTGTCTACGTTGGAGACGTACGACAATGCCAATTAGATAATATAGCCCAATTTAAACATTTAAGATAAAATTTTTATGCACTGTAGAAACTAGAAATGGACTTTAACTTTACATTTATAGTAAATCTCAAGTAAAACATTTTTTATGTACACATACACTGCAATTAAAGAGTCTAGAAATTATTTTAAGTTCAACTAAATTCACTTAATTTCTAATAGAGAATAATTTGATAAGATCACAGAATATATTCATCCATTAGGAAGAAAAGATAATACAATAAAAATAAAAATGCCTAGTATGCAGAGATTAGTAAAAAATTACTTAGTTTTTTATATCTTCTGAATAATTTCAAAAATTGAATGTAGCTGGTTATTGCATGCACCCTTCAAATGCTGTTATCACTATTAGAATTGTGAAAGTAATACAAACTACTATTTTGTTAGACCAAAATTATGGAGTTATTTAAATTATACATGAAAAATTTTTTATTAAAGTTAAAACAAACAATAATAATGTATTTAATTGCACTAGTTTACAATTGACGAAAATTATTTTAGATAGTTTTTTTTTTTGTATAAAATCTTATGCCAAGTCTAAAAATGATATCAATTCAAAAAGATTTTGAATTATTGCATAATGTATTTTTTATGTGTGTTGCTGAAAAGTGTTTTCATTGTACTTTAAAAAATTTTTAATATTAACAAATTTTATACTATCTATAACTTATAGTGATTATTTAGTATTTTTGAATCTCATAAAATGGTTCATGATAAACAAATCACTGTGCAAATATTTTATTTTTTGATAATTACCAATAGTCAGTTTATTGTTTTATTTAAATTAGTCTCAATTTTTTGTTTGTTTTTTTATAGCATTCTTTTGTAAAAAACCAACCATAATCTCTAATACCTTTATCTCAATATCTTGCATTGTCACATTACAATATTCAGTATATTTTTTTGCTGATAAAAATGTTCACCATGCATCACATGCAAAATTTTTTATATGATAACTTTTATAGATAATCTAAAATTTTATGAAAAATATATGAATTTTAATCACAGATATATAAAATATAACAAAATTAATTTTTTACAATCTACATAAACATTATAATTCATAAAAACTGTCTACTTTTTGCATTTTTTACTTCATTTTCAGACTCAACGTTAAATTTTACAAAATAACTATTAAATCTTATAAATGTAACTCAAAAATCTTTTTTTTATTTATTAAGTTGTGTTGTATATTATGAAAAATATAATAAAAGAACTCAGCACTAACATATTTTAAGTTTACGTCAAAGGTTTCTCAACAAATTTAACTCTAAACTCTTAAAAACTACCTAGTACCTTCATAACTCAACAAGGAAATTAACATAATAAACTTTAGTATAGATTTAAATTTGGCAATGATTGACATAGCTAGTATAAATAGCTATAATTTGATTACTAAGACTAGTAAAAATAATTGAAAATTTTTATAGAAATTTTTTCTTTGGAACCTATTACTTAATTAAAAAAAAAAATGTCAGGACTTTTTTTATTTTTTAAGTATATTTTTAAAGCTTTTATTTTATCTTTGTTTAATGAGTGCAAATGTTCCAGAACATTATCAAAATTTGAATTAAAATTATTTTGTAAAAACATGTTGCTTCGCTTAAAAAGTTCTTTTACCTAGAGATTAAATTAATTTTTATATAATACTTATTAGTTGAATGATAGTTGTCTTTAATGTTTCTCATATAAATTTAATTGAAGTTTGTGATTTTATAAAGCTATAACAAAATGAAAGTGTTTTTTAATCTATCATTTTAACTTAAAAATTAGAATGTTTTTTCTTTTAATTTTATAGTAAATTTAAAGTTATTTATTTAAAAATTGTTAAAATATTCATTTGATTTAGTTATAAATAATGTAGATTTTCTGATGCTATGAGAAACATTTCAAAATTGGTCATATTTACTGAAAATTCTATGATTTTTGGATTTATTAGTAGCTAAATCTTAGAAATTTAGTTATTAGATAGTTTTACTTTTCTCATCTTAAGAGTATTATATTAGATTCAATTTTACATTAATATAAAAGATGCAGGTATTTGAAACATCAAAAATTGATGAAATAATTTGATATGATTGACTAAATATCATCTTATACTAGTTTAATTTACATGAAAAGATGAGTCGTTGTACCGCATCCTAAAAAATAGTATAATGTTTTTTTCAGGTTTTACATCCACATATAAATGTTTTTGGTTCGTTATTAAGATTATATAATCACCAAAATTTTGGTAATGGCTGTGAAAAAAAACTTGACGAACCTGGTATTTCTAGTCCTAAACCTGTTACTGGGCCTAATTATAATATTTTGAAAAAACTGAAAGAAGAAATGTCTAAGCTAGAAAATCCAGAAGATTAATTATAAATAAGTAAAATAAAATTATGCATAGATGGTTTTTTTTCAACTCAAGTAAACTTTTGTGAAGTGTAATTCTTTGCATAAAAAACACAATAACATATTGGTAATATAAATGTTGGACCAGTATTAATATAGAAATAATTATTTGACAGCTTACAAGGTAGAATTAAACAATTTTTATTTACAATTAATTTTATTTGTTTAATGCCTTTAAAAAATGTTTATTTTTACACATAAATATATGTATAATAATATTTATTTTGTATTACTTTATTTATAATTATAAGCATAGGCAGTATAAAGAAAACAAATGATCAAAACCTTCACTGATATATTTATCTAGAGACTCTTACAATCCTAAGTCTGTACTTACTTAAATAAGTTAAACTATTATTTGAACAGTATATTTTTTTCAATAACCATAACTGCAATTGTAAATCACTGTTCTTATGACAAAGTTATTTTTTAAAACTTTGATTAACAAAATCATAAATATACAGTTTACAAGTAATAATAACTATAAAATAGAGAATAATTATATTATTGCGAGTAAGGTGAAGTACTTAAAATTATGAACTGTTATTAAATGTCTGGTTTATAAATCTGGTATTGTTTTCAATTCATGAATGAAATTTGATGAAGTTCTCATTGCCAATGTTATACCACTTTTATAACTAGCAGGTATCATAATATGTTTAGTAAAGTGGATACTTTCTTGTTCTTCTCGTATAAGATTAACTACTTGTCCTAGTTGAAAAAAAAATTAAAATTTTGTAAAGAAAAAGCATTTAATTTTAATTTACCTAATACATTAGAAATTTGCCATGAACGATTAGGGTGGTTAGCTAAAGGCATGAGATCTGTTAAAGGAGTCCATCGTGATAACACATCAGCTCTTTTTATCATTAATACAGATGGAGAAAAAAGTTGTGGTCTAAGAGATTCCATTGTTGAAATGGTAAGAGGATTAGTCATGTAAATCTGAGCACATTCATTAGGGCATAAAGGACTATAAGTCACACCATAAACCATTTGATGGTGCCAACTATCTGGCACAAAAGAATCTGAATTGATACCACGTTGTCGGTTTAAAGTCAATATTGGTACAGCACCTATTAATTAAAATACCAATTTTTTTTTACTATATATAGTAAATATATTCCTTAAATATAAGGAAACAATTATAAATTTAATTCATGATTCAACAAGTTTACCTTTTTGTATCCAACTAGCCAACCAAGTAGCTAAAGGTACATCTATATTTGCATAAGTAGGAAAAAATCTAGCACTGATTAAAGAATTTGTAACAGTTTCTAATGTTCTAACTAAATCATCTGCTGTACAACCAGCTACAGAACGTGATTCTAAATAAGATATTAATGGAGCATTTTCATTTCGCAACCTTGTACCAACAGTTTTGAGAATTTGTTCAGTATTAAATGGTATTCTTAATGCTAACTGAAAATATCAAGAATCATTGGTAAATATCTACTTTTATTAGTCTTGTATATTATTAAATTGAATCAAAACATTGATAAAATTAATGAACCCTATTTTATGAAAAAATATTGATTTTTCAGGTAATAAATTTTTTAATTCAAATAAACAATCAGAATTTTAATTGAATAAATAAAATACCAAAGTATTCATAATTGCAGTTGCACCACAAGCTGATACTCCAATTTGATTTATTTGAAGTTGAGCAGCTTCTTTTTCTGACCATACCATATTTTTTGACCAACTTAAATCATCTACCCGCATTTTTTTCATATTCTGACATACTTCCTGGATTAAAAATTATAAAAATATTACTTACAGATAATGAAATTTATGCTTTATTATTATATTACTATAGTATCTGTATTGCGTCTAGAACAGCCATTACGTTCTTCTTTTAAACTATTGTGATAGCCATTCAAACTTGCACAAGGAATAATCAATGGTTGTGAAATACTAGCATTATTAATACTTTTCAGTCTACTTCTCTTATCATCTTTACTATCGCACCCTTTAAAATTTACTTTAGAACAACTTGGTATAGGTTCTTCAGAATTAGTTACTAGATTACTATTAACAATACACAAAATAAATACATGATTGTTATATTAATAACTCAAAATATTACTTTTCTTGATCATTGGGATTGGGTATTTCAATATCCTCATTTTCAGACTCATTTTCTAAAACTGGTTCAGGATCAAAATCCATTTCTAGATAGTCCATTAAAGGTGAAGAACTTCTATTTTCAATTAGTGCTCTATTTACTACTGGTGGTTCTTGTCTATCTCCTCGATATGTATATATACAACAGTCATCATCAACATCACTATCTTCTTCATCACAGTACACAAGACTAGCAGCAATCATATGATCACGACGTGCAGCTACATCACAGTTAGCACAGCACTGTGAATCACTATAGCCATTAACTATATTATTATTTAACCTAAGAAAACAAAATATAGAATATTACCTATATTAAAATTAATAAATGTATATGGATTATACCTAAAAGTTTCTATTTTTGGGTCAGAAGTATCTTTTTGATCCGATTGCTCTTTACTAGAGCTCTGTTTATCATGATCATTCTTATCATTCATTTTAATGTACAATTATGGAGTCGGACTAGCCGAAAAAGAAAAAACAATAGTAGACATATCGTTTTAATAAGGTGTTGTTTTTTACGCTAAAAAAAGCTACTATATGAATTAATAAAACAGAACAATCTCAAGACTAGTACAATAATAATAAAAAATCTAATATTCAGAATTATTCAACCAAGCCTTAATAATTTATTGAATAGATTCACAATTGAGAGTGAAAATAACATTACATTATATAAAAAGGTATAAAAGTGTTAACAAAGTTTATATAAAGTTATGTGTACATTTCCGTAGCTAGTGATAACAAATAATTATAGATTGATATCAATCAGTGTACTCTTATATAATAAATATATGTTTGAAAATTTATATGTCTATTAGTTGGCTAACCTGTATAATATAGAAAGAGACCCGCTAAAATACAGAAGAGATGAATTTTCCGCTTCACATCCTGTAACTCGACAAGTTCACTGTTCTGTCCAGGCAGTTGTTATTTTTTAGAGAAAGATAAACGTTGCGTGTTCTTAAATCTGAAAAAAATTATTTTTGATTGTAATGTGTTAACTCTGAGCTTTAACTATTTAGATGTGAAATTCCGTCTTATAAAAAAAAATTATATAGAAAGGAACTATGCAGTTAGAAAAATGATTTTGGTGAGTTTTTTAATTTTTATTCAAGTATATGGGTATATATTGATTTATTTTATATGAAATAAAATGTTGAACATTATTACATAACAACAAATTAAAAACTTAATGAAATAACTAGATAAGTCTACTATTAAACAATTTTCAAGGGAGGCATTTTACTGAATTTTTTTCAATTATAGCAAGAATTAAAATTTTCTTTTAAATTAAATATCAAAATATAATATTTGTTTTTTTATTGAAACATCAAAAATAAATCATATTTATTCAAAACTAAAAAAAATATTTTTTGAAAACATTGTACTTATTTGATCGTTACGCTTAACTCTTAAATTATTTGTTAAAAAGAAATTAAATCGAAAATATAAAGAAGTCTTACTCCAAAGAGATTTGAAAAATTTAGATTTTTTTGGTTTCAGCTAGTTGTTAGAAATATATTTTCAATTTCAATAAATTATTTTAAAGGATCTCCAGATTATAGTTTCAAAGATATAAATTCAATTATTTTACTGTTCCAGCTACTCTGACTTAAAAGTATATTCTTTGATCTATTGACCTCAGTAACATTATATGTTAATCAAAGTATAGTTAAAGGAAATACTATAAATTTGTATTCAATTTTGATAAGATTCCGTATTAAACCTCAATAAAATATATGTTATGTTTACTTATATTTCATAGTATTCTATATGTGTGTGAAATTAATATTATATTATTGTAATTTAAAAATTCAATATTATTCACTAGTTGTTTCATCACTCAAATTAAACAATCCAACCCCTATGCGGTTTTCTAAACTTAAAAATAATAAATATGGCATTTTTTAAGATGAGATACCATTATTCTTATTTATTAACCTGTCTCAACATTGAAGAACTCCACTAAAAACATTTAAGATTAAAATTAATATATTCTTAAAAGCCGTATATAATAAAAATTAGGTATTTATTTATATAATTATTACGAGACAATCCTAAAGTTAATAATATGTAATACTATTGAGTACAACTACAAATTGATTTTATTTATAATTAAACAGAATAAATTTATAAAATGTGTAAGAGGTGTCAACATTAATTAAACCCATTACCGAATAAAAGAAGAGTTAGGATATATGGAACAGTGAGGAACAGCAAAAAGGGCAAAAGATCAAGTAACTCTTAGTGAAGCTTTATATTTACAAAAGACAGGTAGTCAAAAGAATCTATTTTATAGAAATTCGGAAAGGAAATTAAGATCGATTACATGTCTACAGTCAGTTAGGTTTGTGATGTTTAGTACTAAAAAGACAGTAAATTATTAGACCAGTATTTCAGAAGTTATTAACATATGTATTCCTAGGAGGGAGAAAAAGTATGAACAGTATATGACTAGTTACAAAATAACAACACCTGCGTCTTCCTCTAGATATCATAAAAAACATATAAAATGTTAAAAACTTTCAAAATACTGGTCTAAAAGTTATCATCAACAATTCATTTTTTTAGATCATTAATTATTAAATAATCTAATTAATTATGTATGTTGCTATATATAATAATAAAGTTGATATCATTATAAAGTATACGGGATGAACATAAAAAATACTTCATGATTAATAAATTGAAAAATAGAAAATGTTTTCTATTTTTTTTTATTCGACAAATTTATTAAAAAAAAAAATTAATAAAATAAGCCTTCAACTCTATAATTTATATTGCTTCATATTCAGTGCCACCCTTAAAAACCTGTCATCCGGGGTAATCGCACTCTGTACCCCACAAAATGATACCCTACTCATAGCTTTTTATCAAAATAATGGATTCTGTCATATATTCAATATCTTTTATTTTCATCTTGTGACAATGGTGCTCGTTACTGTCATGTCCAAGATTATAAGTAAAAACTCTAAGTGTGAATTAATCAATTAATTGATAAACGAATTACTATGTATATATTTTATCCTTTGATAATAACCAAAGAATTGGTTTATTATTTCATTAAAACTAAATCAAATCAGTCTTGATTTTTTTATACTCGTGTAATATACATTATATATATATTTATATATAGTACATTAGTTATATATGATGCATTAGTTGAAACTGTTGAAGCTAATATTGACCCATTATAGTCTTAATGAATTTTAATGATAACGGTAAAATAATTTTTAATTATTATTTAATTTGAATAGTACGATCAAAAAGTTTCGAGGAATATTTTTATACTTATAAGAAAATAAGTGTTTAAAATACAATATCGTGTTAATTGCAAAAATTATCTGACCGTGAAAGTTCTACTTCTTAATAATATGAATTCTTGTTAAATGATACGTACTACTGCGTAGCTACTCATTTAGGTAATAATTGATATCCGATTTTTTTTTTACTTTGCTATGTACTTATAAACATTGCAGTAACCCAGTTTATTTTGAGGAAAAGTGTAAAATCATTAATTACTTGTAGTCTTAAAGTGGACTTATAGTATATAAATTTAGATGCACCCAAGTGAATCAAAAAAATTGACCAGTCATGGTCTGCATGTTGGCTTGACCTGTGTATTTTTCATTTACTAACAAACCACTAAAAAATTGAAGAATGTTTAGCTTTTTAAAATTACTATGAAAATAGGTACTAATTCTTATTATTAATAGATAATATTGGATGAATATTAAATGTTCATCCAATAGATCAATAAGTGTATTACATTTAATAGATTTGTTATGTGTAATATTCTTATGCTGAAAATACTTACATAAAAAAAGTACTGCATTTCATTAAATATAAAAATTTAAAAAAGATAAATAATACTTTCTTTTTTAGATTTATAATTACCAAAATTATGACTGATGCCTTTAATGTTCATCTTTTTTTCTAACCCTAATTATTAAAATTCTACGAAACGTGTATTTGGTTTAATCTGAAACGCACGTTCCTCGTTGCTATGGAGAAGCCCTTCTTAACTTTTTGCTGAACAACAGTATTTTCTATTTAATGTTTAATCTTAGTAATCGTTTTACCGAATAAGGAAGTGTTTATGCAATATATTTAAAAACTAATACATATATGTACTCACCACATACTTAGGACTATAATCGTTTTATTGGTCTCTTTTTTTTTTTATGTCTATAATGTTGATTTAACAATCGACATTTTTTTCAAAAAAAAAAATAATGTTGTCATTTATTATTATAAAAACAAGAAAGATTAATCGTGCGGATTTTACTTTCACATTAATCGTTCATTCGTTTTAAATGTAAATCTCACGTAGAAATGTGTGGTTAAACACCTACACACATGTGTGTATACATTTTCGTCATTAGTAATATGATTTTAATTTTTTTAACAAAGAAAGTGTTAATTGGTCTTCAAATATCTGATAATTTATACTTACTTACCTATAACGTATTGATTGTTGGAGCACGATGCTCTGCTTTCCAAATCTTAACGGGCCGTGAAAACAATTGCTGGAGGATTGATAGAGAATGCAATCTTTAGTATTTTGTTATGATATAAATAAACCATGATGTATTTGAAACCATTAATTCTCATAAGAATCGAATTTCACCCTTCAAAAACTAAATAGTCATACAACATTCACAAATAAAAAAATTTACCAATTATCAATATCATTTCATTTTAACTTTACAGAATAAAACTATAATATAGTGTTACGTACACTCAGAAATATTTATTAACATTTTAAAATTACTTAGATACACCATAATACTGTTCAAAGTTTTATTAACTAGAAAAATCGATTAAGAACTTTTTTGCACCTTATATAGAATGGGTCATTAATCATCTATATACTTACTCCAATACCGAAATAATCATTTAGAGAGTAGTCACCTTACGAAAACAATCATCCAACACGCACTCATAAATCTCAAACCATTTACACGAAAATCGTATCTTATACTTAAGTAAATTGTAAAGTATAAAAATAATAATTTATTGAGAACAAACTTAAAGCACATTGTATATTATGTATACATGAATTTCTGGACTGAACCATATTAATATACATAAATAGAGGTTAGAAAAAGTCTCTTTGTCCCATTTTAAAAATNTTCTGGACTGAACCATATTAATATACATAAATAGAGGTTAGAAAAAGTCTCTTTGTCCCATTTTACACTTATTTTGGTCTATAACACCCAAAAGTTGACATATTTGAGTGATACTTTATTTTTTAATAGAATTTTTAGAGAAATTCTCACGTATATTTTATTTTTATTTCCGATAAATATTTAATAAGATATCATGAATACCCCCTTTAAATTTGTCGATTTCTTCATTTTACTAATTATCATTTTTTTTTAAATATTGGCCATAACATTGGCATTTTGTAAATTATCAATAACATATCAAGTAAACCCTCTTTTTGTATGTACATTTAATGAGATTTAAAGTATATTTTGCTTTTAATTTTGAAGATTAATTAACATCCTGTGTAGAAAAAATATTAATTTTAAAGATATTTAAAAACGCACATCTTTCAACCCCTATTTATGTATATTAATATGGTCCAGTTCAGAAACACTCTGCGTAATATACTGATCTACTCGAATTATAAATAATAATTATTACTATAATAAAATAATAAATATTATTAAAGCATATTGATTTTCAGCTGTAAAAACGAAAATGTAAATTTTTGAAATTTGTTATAAGTACGAGAAATAGTTTTAACTTACTTTACGGAACTAAATTTTTCTTTATAAAAATGTCCATTTATTATTTCTAGGCTATTCCTTATTGCCTAAGTAATGCAAATTATATAATTAATATTTTAAATTTTGTTTTCTAAAAAACTCTTCTTCTTCCTCGCCTTAATCCCAACTACTTGGGGTCAGCCACCCTTATCCTAAACTTCCACTTGACACTTTGTTTTCTATAAAATTATCATTGTAAAAATTGCATTAATTTCATTGTTCTACCAGATAAGCGTTGAATGATAATACATTATTTAGCTTATTTAGAGAAATATTATTCCTTTTTTTTTTTTGGTAAATATTTTTGAGCTTTTGTAAAATGATGTATTTAGGGGAGGTTTAAAAACGTATATAAATATAAGTTTATTTCAAAGCAATAATAGGCGAATTACTTCAATGCCGTTATATTAGTTGTTCGCAATAGAAATTTAATAGGTTTGTAGATAGCTAATAGCAGTAGTATATAGTTGAAGACACTCACCTGTTCTACACATGTAAAATCGATTCGTCATCGTTCCAATAGATCTTTGGGACAAAACCTATGTATACATTACATTTGTATTTTGAAACGTGATATTATTGTTGGATCCTTTTCATCATTATTATTCGCGTGGCTTTATGGTTGACGAACCAAACGGAACGGCTAGAGGCATCGGAGAGATGTACTCTTTTTGTCTATCAAGGTCGTGTTTTGGGAAGTACAACGTCCTACATGTGAGAACAGGAACTTCGTGATCATCTACTTGGTTTTATCAAAGATCCCGCAAAACGATCAGCGCCATAATGTACTTATATTGTTATATATGTTTTCTTTTTGTGCATAAACTTAAAGAAAGGCTTAATTCATCTACAACTAAAACTTATTTGTCTATCCATTCGTGCACAAATAAGACCAACGACCACAGATGAATGGAAATTAATTGTACTTGACTTTATTTATTTAAACAAGGCATGAGTATTAAAATGTTAGAATAATTTTGTAGAATTTTAAACAACTACGTGAGAACTTATCCTATTATTAGACATGGCGTATTTTTCATATATTTATTGTTCCCATTCCTTGCGGTAGTTTATTTAAAAGTTATATGAGTAAGAAAATCTTTAATGAATTGTGATCCATAAGAATATCTATTGAAAAAACCGTTTAATTGTATATCATCTAAAATTACTATAGCCGTTTTAGATAATAGTTGTATGATAATAAATATTTTCTTGGGAAATAATATTAAATATTTAAAATAGTGTATTGTAACTGTTTAGCTTAAAAATTTGTAATATAATGCAATATAACAATTGTGAACACGAATACGTGACTCGCCTACTCATCTTATGCTTATTCAAATTATAATGAAACAATTGATTTGCTTATCGTTTAATCTTATTCTCAATTTCTAATTGACTTTAAATAAGATGAAAATGTATTATACACTAGGTTAAACAAATGACCATTAAATATTATTATAAAAGAAGCTCGATTAACCGTCACTCTCTGTTATCGTCTCCATAATTAAAGCTACGTAGCCTAAATAAAGTAATTTTGAAATTATAAAACTACAAATGTTAGTTTCTTGTAAAATTACATGTTAATAGTATAGTTTTTCTGAGAAAATTAATGAATCTAGTAAGCTAAATCTCTATGAAAAAATGGGCAAGAAATAGTTTTTTTTATGACTATTTTATCATGCAATAATATATTAGATAAAAAAATAATTAGTATTTTATCATTTTTTGTATATTTTGAAATCACCTTTATACATAATCACGTATTATTGCAAAATGTCATAGTACAAACAAATGTTCAATATCATAAAGTTGGTGCATTAACTACAAAGTTAATCATTAACACAATTAAAACATTTGTCAACAATTTTTTATCTCACCAAAGTAAATAAAAAATGATAAATCTTAAAATATAATGGTTGTTCTAACTGTTATAAGATAATGTTTACTCGTAATTAATTTTTTAAAATAAAAAAATAAAAAAAAATTATCTTATTAAAAACTATGAAAAGGTTTTATTTTATGAATTAACATTTTTTTATTATTTTAATTATTTTTATTTCTATAGAGGACATATAGCAACATATCCATAGAATTAGAATAATCTAGTAAAGTAAAATGATTCGGAGTACTAATATAATAATGTCAACATAATATAACATATATACAAAAGACGCAAGATTTCTAAAACATTGAAAGTTAAGTTGAAAAAGTTGACTTTCATAAAAAAAAGTTACTATTTTGATTTCCCCTTTTAAACAACTAAATGGACAAATTAAACAAAAAAAAAATATATATCAAATAAAAGAACATATTAATGATGATTCAAAAAAATGTTGACTTAATTAATTCATTTTTGAAAAAGGTATGAAAATTTAAAGTCAAAAAAATGAAAAAAAAAATCGAAATTTTCTGATTTTAATAATTGTTATTTTTTCATATGCTTTTCCCTTATGTTTAAATAAGGGTAATAATAGGTTCAACTAAATACTATTTATGATAATTTGACGTTTTTTTAACAATATTTTGTAAGCAATATCGGTCGGTCCAGTAGATGCTGAGAAAAAGTGAAAACAAACACAAAAAAAAAAAATTTAAAAAAATATTATGGTAAAATTAACCCTTTCAACTTTGCAAGCTAAAAAAAATAATTTAGGGAGTTATTAAAATTTCTAATAATACCCTAGAAATTTATTTTTCCAATATCCATCTACATGTATGTTTATTTGTAACGTAATTCATTATTATTTGTTGAACTAAATGAATGATGATTAACAAAACAGATTATGATAATGTTTTAAATATTGTACAAAAAGCAATTATGAAACAAAAAAAAGGAAATAGCACTCATTGAACTATAGTTATATGAAGGTTAGGAACATAGGACTGCAGTCATCGAACCATTAAGATCATTGTTTTAATGAAATTTAAATTAACCACATAAAGTAAAGTTTTATATTAAAAAAAAATTACATTTCTGCAAATTAATTTCAATTAAACATTTTTAGTTCAATTTTGTTTTTTTATTTTTTGGAAAGACAATTTTAATATCAATGTATAATTTTATTTTAATTTATGAAATAAGTTAAAAATTTATATATTTTTATAGTTTAATAGTGTAATTTAGATTTAAACGAACAATACACTTTGAAGAATATAAAACTTTAAATAGAAACGCTTTTCATTTTAATAATTATTTATTATTGCAAAAATTTTTAGACGTAATGATTTTTTAAGTTCGTCATATCATTTAGCATTTCATAAATTTAAAAAATAAATTTGCGAGTTATCCAAGAATTATTTGGTTCAGCTTTATATTTAAAAAAAATAATTATTATTTTCGTCTGTATCTTAGATGAAAAAAATATATATTATTGAAATTTCGAATTTACTTATATATCAGTATTGAAAAAAATATTATCAATTTTATATTATATTATTTTTATATTTCTTAACTTCAATTTATATTTTAAAAAAACGAAGATAATTTATATACAATTAATATTACTGTAAGACATTATCTAAAATTCGAAAACAGCATTATGATTTTTTTAATATACACAAGTAGTGTAATTTTGACAAAAAGTATTCAAAATTCGTTCACTATTATACAATTTTTATCTCTATTTATCAAATTTTTATATGCGTTAAAAACTTCCAATATGTCGAAATTCGGACATTTTTTAAAAAAATCATGAACATATGATGAGAGTATATGATTTATTGTTCACATTTCTTGTTTAAATGTTTTAAATGGGGTTAAATTTTTTTAACTGTCGGATGGATAGTTGCAATAGTCGTTTGGTAGTTTACAAATAATAATAGCCCTAGCTAAGCGTGTGCGGGAATCACTTGGCGTGACCACGCCGCAAGTGTACAATGTAAAGAGACAGGATGTTCTATGTTGGCGTATCGTGGAGCATGAGACAGTGGAGGTGGTGAACAAAAAGAACGGCTCTAGCAATTATCGAAAGCCTCAAGGCGTGCACATTATGACACACTGTCGTGGTGGCGGTTGAGAAAACGTGACTTAAGGTTAAAAGCGCTGCACGAGATCTATGGTCGTATCCTAAAATCGATAAGGAAAATTTTCGTGATAAAATATTATTATTGAGAACAATAAAAATAGCCAAATTATTAGATAGAATTAATAAACACTAGTTGGGGTATGAAACGTAATAGTGCAGTGATGAAATACTATACTGGTATTTTTAATTACTAGACCTTCTATTGGTGTTATTGCTACGATTTACCCCAAAGGTACATAAAACAATAGTACCCAAATGACTTTCTCGCTTTCAATTATGTTAGACACTCCTTCCATTCTCATTTGCATACTGTGGTGTTTGGTTACGAAAAATATGATATGTAGGTTTTTATGATCTTTATGTACAACTTAACAATGGAGGTACACTAAATTATAACATAATTATTTTTTACTACACAAACTATTTTTACTCGTATTAATAGTTCCAAAGTCGAACCGTTCAGACCAAACATTGTTTAACCCATAATTTATTATTTTTTTGACAAAATCATTTCTCCTGAAATAATTATACACACATATGATATCATATTTTAACACTTTAATTCATCAATAAATGATGGCATAATTGACTAAATTCATAGAAAAAGTTTAAACTTCCTGACAATTTTGTATCTTATATATTTTATAGATAATTACTTTATATTTCTATAATACTTATCTTGTATTATATTATACAGAGTGTTCAGTAAGTAAGGCAACAGGTAAATTGTTACAAACAATGAGAAAAATAGAAGAAACCCCTCTGCTACTTACTGAAAACCCTATATAGTTATATAATTATACTTATTATGTAATTTATATTATATAACTTCAATTGTGTCAAATCTCATGTCATGAACAGCGCTTACTCAATACAAAGACACAGTATGTGCTAAGGGTGTGAATACCAGGGATTGGAAAAAAAATACTTTGTCGCTAATGTATAAAATTGGAGTATCTTTGTATCCTCCATTGTATTGCGTTCCTTGCTTAAATAATTTGGGTGTCTGTAGAAGTCTACGATTTCATAGAATAATTATAATGTAACAAAATAAAATGTATTAAAAAGTAGAAAATAAAATAATATAAAAAACATAAAAAAAGCTTTTAGAAAATAATCAGCATATAGAAAGACGAAATTAAATATCATGTCCGTTACGTTTAATAAGCCAAATTGCCCCGAAGCTTTTATTTCTTATTGTTGTAAAATCGAAAAAATATTTTGAACTTTAGACTAGGGATACGTGTCCCAGAAAAGTTAATTTATCCGTTCTAAGTTAATTTCGCCTTCAAACATGGTGATGATTTTATTAAAGAAATTAGAGTTACCAAAAGTATACATTTGAAGTGTTGGCAATATAATATAGTTTCGTTTGTAAGTATTTTCATTGAAGTAAAGTTTTAAAATTCAGGGCTTGATTTATCAATTCGTGGATTCAGTACATTTTAAAATGTGCTTAAAAAAAATTGTTGAAATTCTTTTTTTTTTGGTTTTTCTTAGTATTATTTATTTATCGATTAATAAGTTGTTAAATATTTTATATGCCTATCCCTTATTCCTTATAAGGACACCAACTTTATTTTTTAATGATAAAATAAAGATTTGAATAGATTAAATGTTAAAAAATATTTACGTTTTCATTTAAATAAATAAAATTGTTACCATTTATATGTACAAATGAATATACTTTTAAATATTTCACCACTTATAATTAAAAAAATTAATACTTATTGAATGAAGACTATAAATTTAATGCTAAAAACTAATTTTATAAACAAAATTTATACTAAAAAATTTAAAAACTGAAATTTTAGCATATTTTTATTTTGAAATTTAAAGTTTTGAAAGATAAATCTTTATTAATCAGTTGTATATTTACTTATTATTATTTTTACATGTAATATTGTTTTATTTAATGAAGAAGTATCATTTAAGTGAATATAATTAAAACTTAAAAACTTAATTATTAATTTTTTTTAATAATACGCACTGTTTCAATATATATTTTTTTATAAAAAGATATTATGTTATAACTTTATTATTTAAATATTTCAAAAATAAGGAGAAATTTGCTTATTTTGTGTTTTAGAGTTATTTCAGTACCGTAATAGAAAACAAATTGATAATGTCAGAACATATAAAATTTTTCTTTTTTTTTTTTGCAAGTTTTGTACCAAATAAAATGTTAAGACTTAAGCACGTATTTATTTTTAATTTAACAATTAATATTTATATATATGATAACGTATACGTCTAGCTTATTTCAGATTACTTTCATTTCAAAAATGTAATTTTGGTATTCACGTGAATAACTTAAAATTTCTCATCAGAACAAAAGAGTTTTAACACGAAATTTTAATTAATCCGGATAATATATCTGTCAGTTTTTATAATAAGTCATTGAAAATCTTTAATATTTTGATTGTGTTTAGAAACTTAAGAATCCATAAAAATATTCAAATTTTAAAAGAAGCTTTTAATATGCTTATTTAAAAGAAGTTATTGAAGTACATTCTAAAAATATGTTTTTTATTTTTATATTTCATTTTATTATGAAAAAATTTAAGTCATGGACATGTAAATGAACTGATTAAAAATATTGCCATATTTCGAGATTTTACACAACTATATTAAGATATTTTTTTTTTCAATTTATTAAGTGATATCAACTATATTAAATTCTCTTTTTTAAATTTATTGATAAGTTAAATTTAGTCTAATGAAAGCTGGGAATTTTCAAGGTCAGATACAAAAAAAGCATGATTACTTTTCATGTATGGTTATCATTGACGATTTTTAATACCTTCTCAGTTTCGCAACGAAACTAAACAGGTTTATTAATATTTTAATAACTAAGTTCAAAAAGCTGTAGAAATTTAACGGATGAACTAAAATAAGAGTTGTTGATATTAAAATTATTCTTTAAAACTAAACTTATATAATAATTTAGATTAAAAATTGTTTTTTTTTATGTAATAGAAAAAAGTTATTAATGATAATTTTGAAATTATCTATGTTTTAAAAATTTATTTAAAAAGAAAAAAGAGAAAAATTATATCAAAAGTTATAAGAGTTGCCAATTATATCTGTCTGATTCTATATATATAATATATCAATTATATATCAATAATTTATCACGAATGCTTGTTTTTAACTATCATAGTAATAATAGCGCAAAACAGTTATCTAAACATCATTCGTATTATGGTGTTTTCGTGGTGCACGATGTAAGTACCTATAGGTCATAAATCGTACTAATCATCATCACGGATTGTTGTTCGTCTGTTTTCTAAACATTTGCGAAATTGTTCAAAATCTATTTGCACATCTTAGAAATGTGTGAATTGGATCAAATTAATTAATCTAAAAAAGCACAAAGTTAAATTAAATGACAAAAAAGTAATATACGTAGTGTGTTAGGTATTTGCATTTGGTACAATTAGAGGCAGTACCCTAAGATTATGACTTAGAAGACGTGTTAGCCGAGAAAAATCTTTTTTCTTCATTTATTACTTTCCAAAATGTTATGTAGTATTAGCAAAAAAGACCTTTAATTTGGTACTTGAGAAGATATTGGTTGAACTAAGGCTTCCTAAAATGAAAATCTGAAGGATTAACTTCATAATATCAATTATTATTCAATTTTTTACCAAACAAATTAGTTTACATTGATACTTAGTATTATTCAAATATTGATGCAATTAATTTTCATTCATGTATTTTAACAAGTTATAGTTTCACGGTTGAAAATCATTACAATTTTAACATATTATTTATCTGATCATATTTAATAAATTATTGTATTTTTTTATTAATTTTCTAATTTGAAATAGTAATTGTTTAATTATTAAATTTACATTGAGTAACGTAATAGAATTTTTGCCCTACAAAAAATATATCTAATTGTTAAAAATAAATAACATGTGCTCTTTAAAATATTATAATTTTATAAATTTCTGTTTTCGAAAACATTCTAAACAAAGTAGTAATTTTTTATATGATATAATTCTTACAATTAAATAATAAAATATGTTTAATAAACAGAAAAAATATATCTAAGGAAACAATTAAAAAATTTTTTGAAGATAATTTTGTTTTTTATTTTTAACGCTTAAGTTAGTACTGATGGTAGTTTCAATATACTGAAAAAATACAGTAGATATTAGTAATTGTATCATTTGTGATAATTTTTGGATTAATGATAATAACCAGAATTTAGTAGTACTAATATTTTTCTCATTATAATATTTTGATTGATTCATTGATTGTACTGATTTTTAGAATAATATTTATTCATTGCAGTATGTTAAGTTAAGTTATAAAACACAAGAATTATTTTAATACTGTTGATGGTCATTCATTGATAATTAGTCAAAATATAGCAATTAAATAATACAATGATGATAAAATTATATCAAATTAACAGTTATACTAATTAACATATATATATATTGTAAACATCAATGACGTTATAATTATCCATAAAATGACAGTTATTATTATCAAAAATTGTATTTTTCAAAAAAATGATAAATAATGAGAGATGAAAATTACGTAAAAAAGATGATTATGCTACAATAAAAGTCTTCGGTGTATGAAATAATAACGACAATTAATATGATACCGAATATATGGATTTAATATCCATCAGCTTTTCTTAAGTGGCGCGTTTATCGAAAATGATATACTTATTTTAATTTTTAATTTCTAATTTATGAACAAAAATTGATAGAACCATGACACCAAATTTTTTTGACTTTATCAAGTATACTCATTTTAAAATTCTATTTAATGTAGAGTTATGTTTTATTGTATATTGATAAAACATGATATCAGTTAATTAATTGTTGATTTATGCCGCATATGTCAAAATTGATTCACGCTTGAGAAATACACAAAACATTTTTTTATATTTAATTCTATTTAAAGATTAATATTCTTGAAAAAAATAAAAAATAATTATTACTTACTATTTTGACTGGGCAAAATAGTAAGTTCTGTGAGTTTATGTCTGGCACTAAAAAGTTAATTTTATAGTAAAAAAAAAACTATTAACTAATGTACTAAATGTTTACTTAATATTAATTTATGTTATAATATTTGGTGTTATTTTTTTAATTGTTCCATTCATTTAGTAGTATATGTAAAAAAGCACAGGTGTTCCTTCCTGAAGAATAATGGAGTCCCACGTTTAAGAGTTTATCCACTTCATCCTCTAAGTATATAATTCACAATATATTTTTATATACAAATAATTTGTTCATAGTCATCATGAATCATCAGCAATCATGTCATAAATCATTCAACCATGCCATACTCTATCACGTTGTTAACCTATATATTTTTTTTTGTATTATCATTTGCTTACCACCTAAAGCTACATGGTCTCTATCACATACTCGTTTACACTATTTATTAGTCAACCAATTTCCTTACAAATTACTATACCAAGAGATATAATAACCTAACTACGAATCCGTTTTTCCAGTTGTAATGATTGCAGTCTAACTGTTTATTAACAAATAATAGACAAATAAATAACATATAATATAACTATTTTAACGGAATAGTATATTATAAAAAATTCAAAGTATTTTCTTTATTGTAATATGTAGACAAGACAAGTCAATTGTATATATAAATGTAAACCATGAAAATCAATTTAACTAATATTTTTTAGTATAATAATTTATTTTTTTTGCATCAAATTGTATAAATCAAAAATATCTTCTATTAAATAATAATTTAGTTATGTACTTATTTTTATCAGTAATATCAAATGTTCAAGATAACAATCATGTTAATTAACATGCCGAGTTGAAAAACTATAAATTATGTATCGATTAAATGCAAAATATGGTTGTCTGTTGGCATGATTGGACAACTTATTGGTCATTGATAGTCATCACTTTGGTACACATTTGTGATGCTAATAGATCTCCCCAATTTGTTACGGACAATTGGCAAACTGAAATTATAGTTCGGCTTAAAGAAGGGCCAGAAACTCCTATTGGTAAGATAAACCGATATGTATATATACGTCATATTTCTGTATCTGTTCACACCAAAAAATATATGCTGTTTATTTAAAGGAAGTCTAATATACCGTGTGCGTGGAATAGATCCCGATGGCGACAAACTTATTTTTGGCGTCCGAGAACCAGGAGATAAAATTATTAAGGTTGAAAATCATAGCAAGAATGAAGCTTATATTTACCTGAAAATTGAACTCGATCGTGAGGTAATAATAAGGATATTTTTATTTTTATTTTCACTAATATTGATGACTATACTCTGAGTTTTTTGCCATTTTTATATTTTTAGGTAAAAGATGAATATTTGTTAGTATTAACACTAACAGATGGACGAT
The DNA here is from genome assembly GCF_025091365.1 of Daktulosphaira vitifoliae. Classification (NCBI taxonomy): domain Eukaryota; kingdom Metazoa; phylum Arthropoda; class Insecta; order Hemiptera; family Phylloxeridae; genus Daktulosphaira; species Daktulosphaira vitifoliae. Next base: position 88,218,588 of record NW_026099572.1, read on the forward strand.
TAGGCGAGGGGAATTTTATAACACAGAGTTTTTTGTTAATTGTGGACGATATTAATGATAATGCGCCGGTTTTTAAACCATATCAAAATACAATATTTGTGCCAGAGGATAGTCAGCCAACAGTGATCGCAACAATCGAGGCTACCGATGCAGACGAAGGCCCGTATGGACAGGTAAAAACAACACAGTAATATACGTTCAAATAAAAAAAATAGGGTTTCACGGTTCGTCGCCCATTACCCTCAGTTCAAGTTCACAATGAACATAGTCTAGTTAGAATTTCGGAATCATTAAACCAGAATAATAACAAAACGAATAATACACACTGAAAAATACAAATATATCCCCGCATAATTGAGAGAATGTATAAAAAAATTATAAGCCGTTTCTATACTGTTTAGTAGTAATTTTTGAATTAAAAAAAAATGAAAAACAATAATATGGTTTTTAAATTAACTTATTGTCATGTTGAAATTGTAGGTGGTATACTACCTTCAAGATACAGATGCTCTAGAAAGTGGTCTATTTGCAATTTCCACCGTAAATGGTCAAGGCGTGATACGCCTTGTAGGAAGTTTAGATTATGAGAAATCTTCATTACACCAGCTAAAAATTTTAGCCGTTGATCGGTCAACTGTGGAAAAAGTTCGTATATTAATAGAAATTTAGCTCGACATTTTAAATATTTTTATTTTATTAAATAATATTTCAATTTAATAATTTCAGAGAAACACTGGTACAGCAGCTATTTTTGTAAAAGTTCAAGATGTAGAAGATCAACCACCAGAATTTGTAGTTGTCACACCAGTTGCTAGAGTAAGCGAAGACGCTCCGGCAGGAACTTCAATACTTCAAGGTATCTTGAATATTTATCATTTATGAATGATGAATTTAACTGTTCGTCTAAAAAATATTTTATTTCAAATTATCATATACAAATTAAGCATTAAATTCAATGGGCAATTAAATTAAAAAACAAGTTAATTGTTTTCTAAAATAATTAAATAATTACACAAGTTATTCATATAGTGTATTGAATACATAAATATAGATACAAATATATAACACAAACTATTTCAGTACTATTAAGTTAATTAATATTTTATGTTACTCTTTTATGAGTCATAGATGAAAATTTGGGAAAAGATAATAGATAAGAGAAAAGAAATGAGACATCGGTATTTAAAAACCAGTTTGGATTTATGCCTGGTAAGTCAACAATGGAGCCATTATTTTGTGTGAGGCAACTAATAGAAAAGTTTAGGGAAAAAAAAAAGCTTTGTATAGTATTTATAGATTTAAATAAAGTGTATTATAGAGTACCGAGAGAGGTTCTAAAGTGGGCATTAATGAGAAAAGGAGTCCCGAAAAGGTACATTAATATAATAAAGGATATGTATGATGGCACTGGTACTAGGATAAAAAGTATGGGAGGAGTAACAGAAGGTTTTCGGGTAAGAATAAGAGTGCACCAAGGTTTTGCTTTAAGCCCTTACTTATTTTCTATAGTGATGAATGAAATTACTAGAGAAATACAAGGAGAGGTGCCGAGGTGCATGTTGTTTGCTGACGATATAGTGTTAATAGGAAGAAATTAATCAAAGACTAGAGGTGTGAAAATCAGCTTTTGAAGAAAAGGATTTAAGAATAAGTACAGTGTAAGACAGAATATATAGAGTACGAGTTTATTAAAGTAGAACACGGGGTAGATGAAATAAGGAGATCAATGACAATAGGCGAGGGCAAGATTGGAGAGGTGGAAAGTTTTAAATATTTAGGATCAGTTGTGCAAAAGAGCGGTTGATATTGACGAAAATGTAAGACATAGGATTAAGTGTGGGTGGTTGAAGTGGAGAGAAACGTTTAGTGTCTTATGCGATAAAAGAATTCCAATGAGGCTGAAAGATAAATTCTACAAGACTGTAGTGAGACCAGCTATGATGTATGGTTCAGAGTGTTGGGCGGTTGATAAGAAAGTAGAGCAGAGAATGAATGTAGCAGAGATGAGAATGCTTAGATGGATGAATGGAGTGACTAGAGAAGATAGGATAAGAAATGATCATATAAGAGGGAGTATAGGTGTAGCGTCAATCGAGGATAAAATGAGAAAATATAGACTTAGATAGTTTGGTCATGTTATGAGAAGAGAAAAATCAGAAGCCGTAAGAACAGTTGAAGAAAGAAGAGGTAGAGGAAGACCAAAAAAGAGATGGAGAGATACGAATGCGATATAAGGACAGCTGATGTGAGCGTAGAGGATGTGGGAGATCGTGTCAATCGGAAGTTTAGGATAAGGATAGGCGACCCCAAGTAGTTGGGATTAATGTTACTATAGAAGAAGATGTTACTCTTTTATGAAACAAATGCTAGACTTTTAGACTTACATTATAATTTAGTGTAGGGTTTGGAATAAATGTGAATTCACATTAATTAATTAATTTATTAATTTTATGTAAATATATATAATTAAATTGAAGTTAAAAACTTATTCGTTGAATAGTTGTAAAAATAAATTGTTTTCAATTTCGATAAAAATTAAATATATACATAAAATGCATTCTATTACATATATAATAAAAGTTGCGCTAAGAATTTTTTAGCTCTATTGCGAAGCTGAGAAGTAATTAATTTTATAATGATGTGATTTGTGTGTGTGTGTGTGTGTGTGTATGTTAGTTGACACTTTTTCTCAGCTCTAACCAAAATAAATTCTTTTAACGATACATTAAAATATCACAAATCGTATTTAGTTAAAGATTAAGCCTTAAAAATTGAAAAAAATTTCCTCGCTCTCGGAAGGTAGGGACCAAATCGACCAAAAATTACCATATCTAAAATCGGATATATCAAAATTTCTTCTTTTATAAATACTTTATTTATTTCTCTTTCATTAATTATTTTTTTTTTAATCTGACCTTTACGCGAGATATCCTTGCACCAAAAGTTAACTTTTTCAATTTTATTTTGTTGCGCTATTCCTCCATTCTATATTTAAAAATATTAATAATTCCCGAAGTTCTATTTCAAAAATTCTTATCCGTCATTCATTTTCTTAATTAGACAATTTTTTATTCTATAAGCTAATTGTAAGAGATGAATTAAAAATATACTTAGTAGCTAAAAAATCAAGAAAAATATAAAATTAAAAATAATTTGTATAATATAATTAATATTTAAAAAGAATTCGATTGGCTAATAATAATAGAATCTTAATTCATCTCAACATAATAACATTATATAATTCCTATGTAAAAATAAAAAAATACTATATTATTAAATATCAATGTCATACTAAATGTAATTACTATAATAATTATTTATTCATGTATATTTATAAATCATAATAAAGTTTACAACTAGGATATAATTAAGAAAATAGGAGTTCATGTTGCTTTTGGAATATTTAAAAAATTCTACTTAAAAAATAAACACTTAATACAGATTTTCATGGAATAGTTTTTTAGCTTTGATGCGAAGCTGAGAAGGTATTGGTTTTACTAAGATGTGTTTTTTTTTTTTTTTTTTTTTTTTTTTTT